>NW_009637211.1:23356-35457 GCF_000690535.1 Cariama cristata | reverse complement strand
GCTGGGGGTTAGGAGCAGGTGTGTCTCAAAAAAGCCACGCTGTGATTCACCACCGCTCGCCCGGGGCTGCGGCTCAGGCACCCGGAGAGCCCCGGGGCTGCCGATGGGATGCTCTGGGGAGCAACCGTGCTTTGCCGAGATGGACAGCTCTGCGCAGAGCCCCGTGTCGCTGTTGGGTAATTAACTCCCGTTTACATCCGTTAGGTGTGCGATTAGTCTCCTATTAATGCAATTAGCTGTGTGGCATTAGCGTAAGTATGTAATTGGCACAGAAGGCAGCTGCAGCTCAGGTGCTGAGCGCCAAGCGGCACCTATTTTGGGGTTTGTCTGAGCCCGGTGAGAAGGGACGGCTGGTCGTCACCTCTCCAAGCACAGGATGGGCTGGTTTTTGTCTGAATCCCTGCTGGTGCACCCACACATGCTCCCTGCTTGCTTCAGCCGCAATGCAAAGCAATTTTCCACCCTCTGTGCTTGCTTCAGACCTCCAGAGCTGTTTAGGGGACCTGATGAAAGGTGTCCCAGCCCCCTCCCAGAGCTGCGGGACTGGGGGCATCCTCCATCAGAGGACCAGATCTGACCTTGGCTGGGTGCAGGTCCTTTCTGGGGCTGTGCAGATGTCAGGGATGATTGTCTGCCGTGGTGAGGGTGGACAGGGGGAGGAATCACAGGTCTGCCCACCCCCAGCCGTTCCCTGGCACCCAGCTCATCTTGGCAGGTTGTCAGCCCATGTCAAGGCCTGGCTTTTGGCAAGATGATCTGACAAAACACCCTCTTTGCCTGCTGCACCGCGGTGCTGATGGCAAACACTGTTAGCCTTTCGGGATGTCAAGGACATGGAAGGGGAAGGGTTGTGTGGGATGGAGGTGGGCTGCGGAGGGTCCATCTCCATCCCACCCCACCAGAGGTGTCACCATCCCGACCACCGGTGTGAAATCCCCAGTCCTTTTCTGAATAAACCAATAAGCTGTCTGCTTTCTCTGGCCAGCGCTTCTGCGGTTAAGAGCTGAGCAGACGAAGCTGCGGCAAAGCGCAGGTCCCTGCCGAGCCCTCACTCCAGCGAGGATGTTTGGCTTTGGGAAAGCTTCTGACAATCTTGATTAACAGCCTCGTCATCTGTTCACACCGGTGATAAGCCATGGGAGCTCTGGGCCGTTTCAGCTCTATAATCAAGAGGGTTTGAAAGAAGTAATTTTCTCCTCTTGCAACCCCGTTAATTCTCATTTAATTGCTACCCATTTTGCATAGATTTGCCTCAATTGCCATGGCATTGGCTCTGCACTTCCTCCACTCCAGCGGTGCTTGACTTGCGTTCTTGTTTTGCCAGGCTGGGATTTGCGATGCTTCAGGTTGTGTCGAGGTCTTCAAATCTCTCCACACAATTTAGTTGTAATGTGCACGAGATGCGGCTTTTGTATGAGAAAATCTCTGGGGACTGAGCTAGGCTTTGTTCCTTGCTGTCACACAGTGTATTGGGGCACTGCTTTTGGAAGAAGAAAATAGAAAAGCATGGGAATTACACACAGATGGGAAATTTGAGGGGCAGAAAACACACTTTCTCTAAAAAAATAAATAACAACCAGCCAGGATGTAACGTTTAAGCAAAATGCTTTCCCTTGGGGGGTCAGAAGCGATGGATGAAGCATTTGTAGGCTGGTCTGAATTAAAACATGTGCATTTGGCCCATTTTCAGGGTGGGTTTGTGTGCCAGGGCTAACACCAAAGAGGGAAAGGGTTAAAATTCTCCCTGCCACTGAAACACAGCAGGTAATGAGAGGTTCCCTCGGGAGCTGGGGACAAGCACCCACGAGGACTCAGTCGCGTTGGGGGCACCTGGTGCTGCACGGAAGATCCCATTTATGTGCTTAGATCCAGTTTATAATACATGTGTCGGGTCTCAGCTGGCCTGGGGAGAAATGAAACACAGAAATGCTGAAATCTACCTGGTGATCGCAGGCATCCCCAGGGATGCTGAAGGTGACTGGGAAAAAGCACATGGTGGCATCTCCCAGCTGTCCCAGCGAGGGACCGGCAGTCCCAGCAGCACGGAGGGGACATAACAGCTCATTCAGGGCTGTACCTGCACAGGACCCATCAACATTGGTTGGGGGCTGCCCTGAAATCATGGTCATGGGATGCTCTCGACCAGGCTGGGCAGTCTCCAGGGCATGGAGGTGACAAGCTGCAGGGATTCAGCTCATCTCCCTGTCACCGAGAGCTTGCTTGGTTTCAGCTTGCAATTTTTTTTTTTTTATCGCTAGTAATCGGATAAGTTTCCCTTAGCATCGCCTGGCACAAAGGCAGCAGCCAGAAAGATCCCTGTGTGGGAAGCCCTATGGAATGAGCTGGTCCCCATTGACCAAAAGAAGGGCTATTTTATCTGCTTAGTCAATCTGCAGTCTGCAAGCACATCTTAACCATATTAATGCATTAAAATATAGCTCCCATTAGCCTCCCAAATAATTTTCATCAGAATCATAAGCATTTCTATTACCATGGCTTTGTGTTAGTGATGCAGCACCAGTCAAACTTCTATAAGGATGTAATCATTCTAGCCTGTAATCCAAGGCTTTTCCTGAATATCTCATCTTATTTTTCTTTTGAACCAGCAGGCACAGTCACAGTGCTTTTTCCTGGCTCGTACTGAGATCCTACCTCTGTGTTTGCAGCGTATTTCATTTACAAGTGCTTCTCAGGCTGCGGTTTTCCTTGTTTGTGTTCCACCAGGTCTCTGGCTCCTGCTGTGCCGACAACCCGTCCGCAATTGGGAATGCTGCAAGCGCTTAAGCCAGCGTTCCCCTTTTTGTCCCCTATTTCACATACCCACAGGCTTCTTCAGAGCCACCAGCTCCTAGGGGCTCTCCAGCCACTCCCCTGAAGTCATGCTCCTGCAAGAAGCACCTCATCCAGCCTCCAGGACCTCACCCAGCACCCTCAGAGCTGCAAGCACAGGACAGGAACCCTCCTAGCTGCAACATGGCTCGATCATCTGCTCTCCCAAAGGTTAGTTTTATCCCAAACAAAGCTGAAGCCCTTCTGGAAGCAGAAAGATGCTAATAGTCTCTGGCAGTCGGAGACAATTCTTTGGGATGGAGCCACGAGCCCTGACACCTTGTGATCGGAGCTCAGCCACGCTCAGCAGACAAACCCCGAAGACTTTGTGCTGGCTGAGCCGTGATGGCCGTGTCACCATGTGCTGGAAATGGCAGGTAAGGACCAGTCGTTTGTGATTTGCCTCAATGCAAAAACGGAGAGGCAGCAAATGAAGGAGCCAGGGACCGCGACAGGAGATGGACCTCTGGATCTCAAGCATTTGCTATCAGCACTGCTGAAGGACCCCACTGGACATTGGTCCCCATCGACACAGCACGGGAAGTTGTGACCCTTCTCCTGCTGCACCCAAAATTTGGGTCTCCTGCTGTGAGAGCCAGGAAGGGCAGCTCGATATATCAGCAGGTTGGCTGGAAATGGATGCTGCTGTTGGAGTAGAAAGCAATCGTGTTTGAGGGATCGTTGATTGGGTCAGGATGGGGTACCTCCCGCTGGGGCTGTTCCCTCCGGGGCAGGACGAGGCTGCGGGCTGCTGAGGAGGGTCCTGAGCCTCCCATCACCCTGATGCCTCCTGAAACAGGTCTCAGGCTTGGGTAACTGGGGCTGGAGGATGCTGTGCAGCAGAGGTGTCTGGTAGGATGGTGCTCAGCAGGTAGAGCCCAGCATCTCCCTATGCAACACGGTGCAAATCCATGCCTCAGTTTCCCCTACTAGCAGGAGGCTCAGCAGCAGGTTTGAGCAGCCTAAAAGCAGTCATTTTATGGAGTCATTTTAAAGGAGGCATGGAAATGTTTGCCTAATGAGGAGGAGGGCAGGGGAGCTCGGCCATGGTCCAGCTCTGCTGGTGCTGGGAAGGGAGCACATTGTTGGGGACTGCAAGGGGCCAAACTATTTCCAAACAAACCTGGAAAATCTGGACAACCCTTGGTGGACATCCCCATGGGAGCATCGCTGAGGGCTCCAGCCAAGAGGATGAACTTGGGTGTGGGTGACCACCATGGATAGATCCAGAGCCACAAGCGTGAGCGACTCTTGGTCATGGGACCGACCCATCACCGCTCCTTGCAGATGCCCATCTCCAGCACGTTGAGGATGCACAGATCTCTGCTGCCTTCGGCACAGCCCTGGGGCTCCTCGAGGAGCAGCCAGAAAAACCTTTTCTCCAGAACTGAACAGACAGGCTCTTCGATGGGATCCATGGGAGATGCACTTGCATCTCTGATCTTTAGATTTCTTCCAAACTGGAAAAATCCAGCCCTTTGAAAATTTCATGAGGATGTCAGAGAGCTGCCCGTCTCTCGCCGCCATGCGCTTTTGAAAGCCATTTAACACTGACTGCAGTGACAAATGTCAGCGGGAGGCTGGCGCTGGGGGAGAGAACAGTGAGAGAGAGGGCATCGGAATTAAAGAATGAAATATTTATTTGGAGGTTTGGCAGTGCTGGAAGGATGACACATCAGAGGCGAGAGGCATCGTGGGGCGGACAGCGCTGAAAACCACAAATGAGTCTATCGGGCTATAAACCACCACGAGATTTCCTCTCCATCTCTGCCTCCCTCCCCTCCCCGGATCGCTGCCAGCCTGGGAAGGGACAGGGAGGGTTAAACATCCAGGAACGGCCCAAAGCTGTAGACAACCAGAATGAAATGCGGCGTCTGAGCCAGGGTGGAGGAAGGGGAATGACAGTCCAGCTTGGATTTAAATACAAGCTATAAACCCTCCAACTCATGGACAGTGCATCATGCCCATGGTGGTGGAGCAGGAATTGGGAACTCCTGGCTCTGGCAGTGGGGATGTTTGCCTAGGGCAGCCTGGTTGCAAGGTGGGATAAAAGCTCAGATCCTCCACAGAGGATCAGGATCAAGAGCTTTCCTCTCCCTCCATTCAGGCTCTGGATGGCAGATTTTCTTCTTTACTGGCTCGTGCTTTGCTGGGTCTGTAGCCCACGGCAGCCAGGACCCCCGAGCTTTGACCCTGAGTGGTAGGGCTAAAGCTGAGGAGCGACTCCAGGACTGGAAGCAACCTCCACGGTGGGTTTAATGTGTTAATCAAATAAAGAAGATAAATTAAAGTCCATCTCTGTGTGCTGGAGAGGCTCCTGTGCATCTGCCTGACTCCCAGCCTGGGATGTCCCTTAGCACCACGTGGTCCCATCCTTAGGGTCCCACCTGGCCTCTCCCAGCCCTGAGAGGTGCCAGGATAACATCAAGGGTTAATGCAGGATTATCTCAAGAGGCTACAACCTCGTCAAGAGCACAGGATTGGCAGGTCATTAATCTCAGAATTACTCCTGTAATTATTATTTATGTGCATGGTGCTTACCAAATTACAGCGCTCTCCAAGGCTCTGTGTGATGAACAAATTAATTCCGCAGCGGAAGAGCTTGACCAGAAAGAGATGTTTGTGTCTGAATTTCACTCGTAAACATTGATGTATGAAATGAAATTCGAGTTTAATTGGCCCTCCCTCCTGCTGCGAAGCACATTACATTTTTATTCTGTCTTAGCTCAGCTGGTGAGAAGGAGCAACATGGAAAACTTGGAGGAATTTCTTTAGCCCTGATGGTACTTGCGTGGGAGACCCACACGTTGTCTCATCAACACCCCCTTGGATGAGATGGTGTTGGTAGCTTCACGGAGGGCCTGTATCCCACCTCCACGCTATGGGCATGTGGGCTTGGGGTAGAGAGGAGGCAAAAAGCCACCGGCTGCCCCAGGTGCCTCTGTAGCCAGTGGGATGCTCAGCCCACTGCAGCACGAGGATGCTCCCATGGAAAGTGGGGAGGGACCATGCTGGGGTTGTCTTTTCCAGAAGATAAACATGCTCCAAAAGTCCTTGTGAGAGGAATCTAAATAATTTTAATCAAACAAGGTTGAGAATACACACACTTCTCCAGCTACGGAAAGCAAAGTCATGTTAGTTGGAGCAGACCACCGAGAGGAGAAGGAAAAAACAGCGATGTGAACACAGATGCTTCTGTTTGGGTTTCTTTCTTTGGTTTTTCAATTTCCAGCTTCTTTTTTCACCACAAATGACCCCTCTTTAGAAAAAATCCAATGATGTAGCACATCACTTTTTGGTAACATCACTTGTATGTACGATGAAAAAAGGGGCATTTTCCCTTCTCCATAGCCAGCAGATCTTTATTAGCTCCTGCCAAAGCACCCAGCAGAGAAATCAAACTGACCCACGGTGGAGACACACAAGTCTGCTCCTTGTAGAGCATCAGCAGAAAGCATCCGTAAAGCTGGAATCTGCCAGTTTTCCTATGGCATAACTCTGGGGATCTTTTCCTCACCCATATATGGGATAAGGGGCAGTTTCTGGGACTGTTGGTGATGGATGAGCTTGTACAAGGACCAAACCTGCCCCATGTGCAGGGTATGGTCCTCGTTGTGGTCACTCTGTCATACAGGGAGCTGTCGCTGCTCCCAGCATGTTATTGGAGGCAATAGGGTAGTTATGGTTTTGGCTGCACAGTGGACATGCAGGTAGGAAATCTCAATGGGAGGGCAAGTGGAGGAATTTGCTTCAAAGTATTGAACGTCTCAAATGTTTAAAGGAGGAACCTGGAGGTTTTTGCCTATGCCTCCTTTCAAAAAGAACAAAAGAAAAATTTTATTCCTTTCTGGTGGTGTATCCTGAGGAAATCACAGAGTACTACAATTTCAAAGATGCTTAAATGTCCCCAGGGCAGGAAATACTTATGCCTGTTCTTTATAGTGGGGAAACTGAGGCACAGAAGTGTGAAGGGACTCATACCAGACCCTGTAGGGCCCCAGTGGCAAAAACCCTGGGCTACAGAGAGCAGACTTGGCTCGTAACCCCTCTGGCATCCTCCTCCTGCCCGAGCATCCCCAGACCTCATACAGGGCAGGGAAAATGTGGCTCCAAGGAGGCCAGGGCAAAACCCTCCACTTTGCATGGACCTCTCTGCTCAGATGCTTTTGGTGACCACATGGAACAGAGCATCAGGGGCAGATCAGGGACTTGGCAGCTGCACAGGAGACAATCTGAGGTCCCCACAACGGGGAGGGAGGCTGCTGCTCCTCCAAGGCACTTAACCCCAGCATGGGAAGGAGTTGGCCCCATCCCCTGCCTAAGAGCAAGGAGCAGCTTTGGCACTGAGCCCACGTGCATGGGTAAAAGCAGGGCAGGGAGGAGGGGAGTAAAGCCATGGTGTGTCCCTACGGTAGCTGCCTTTGGGGAGCTCAGCCACCACTTCACTGCAGTGCTCCCTCGGCTTTCCACCCCTCGAACAGGGACACGGAGTCAGCCTGAGGTCCAGGGGCTTTGCAAAGGCCTGTAGACCCATCTGGGCTGGGATGGACCACAGGCTTAATTAAACCTCATGCCTCTCTTCAGACCAAACCCCCTCTGTGTGGCTGTTCAGAGCCCCTGGGACACATCCCTGTCCCCTGCATGGTTCCCTCCCCTCTCCCACCCCGTTGCTCTGCCTCACATCCTCAGTGACGAGATGAGAAATGACCTGGTCAGACCAAGCAGCAGTTCCAGGACGTCCCAGGGACCTAGCAAAGGGCAGGGGAAGGGCTCAAATTACCCCAGGGGTACAAAAACACAGCCACATAAAGCAACATCTGCAATCAGTCCAGGGCTCTCCATCCATTCCCCCTCACCCCAGAGGGCTTTGGTCCCCCCAGCAGCATCCCAGCATCCACTCACTGGAAGGCTGACCCAGCTTCCCAAGGGATGAGCCCCGTAAGCTGTCCCAGCAATGTCCTGGTGTCCTGTCACCTCAAAGCAGTAACAAACTTGAGAGAGGCAGCGATGGGACATGGGGCATCGTGCCCAGGAATGAGGGAGGCAGGGAGGCTGCTGCAACCTCTCTGGGCTCCTCCGGCTCTTTCTTCCACCCGAGCAGGTCACACCGCTGCCAGGGAGATGACAAAGCAGCATCTCAGCTGTCCTAGCCTACAGGTCTGCCCCAGCAAGTGGGACAGGAGCTTCTGTAGGGTTTCCCACAGCTGCGGCGAGTTTGTGCACCCTCTGCGAGACTGGTGGGTGCAGGCAGGACCTGGCTCCTGTGCTGTGCCATGTCAGGGGTCCCACGCAGCGGGGATGCTGGGTCCCCCATCCCATATGGCAGCTCACTCCCAGCTCAGACAGCCGTGGATTGCTTGATGCTGTGGAAGCTGACACGGGTCGGGGAGGTGGGGATGGACATGGCCCGAGCCACACGGGCACGGATGGAATGTTTGTCCTGCCATCGGTGCCACCGCTTCCGTACAGCTGATCGGACCTGGGGGTGCAAGGCAGAGGAGGGGACATTCAGTCACTAAAGTTGTTCAGAGGCACCAGCCATCCTCATCCTCAGTCTTTCAACCAAAAATGCTACTGAAACCCTGCTTGGATCCCCAGGGGTGGGGAGGGTCCTGGGAGCCCCTGTTACCTCCCAGGGCACCCAGCCTTGTTTGATGTGACACTGGTGAAAAGCAGCCCTTGCAGTTGTGAAGAGAGATGAACCCAACCGATGGTGCCTCTGAGCACAAAATGGAAACAAGAGGGAGAAATAAATCTGAGCGGGGGCTCCGCAGGACAGCCAGCATCTTCCATGCTGCATCGGATGCTGCAAGGGGCTGGGAGAGGTGTGACTGACAGTCAGGGAGGTTTTATGGCTTGTCTGGTTCATGCTAGTGGCATTTCTTCAACATTAATTCCACCCTACAACAGCCCAAGTGCTTTGTGTGGCAGGTAAATACTGAAGAAATGCCTTTTCGTCAACTGCATCGTGGGATGGCCCTGGGAGATGGGAACTGGACGCAGGTGGCTGAGACAGTGTGGTTGGGTGAACACCGAAAGACCCAGCCAGCCCAGCTGGGATTGAGAGATGGACCACGAATTGCACAGTGTGATATGCTCCCGAGTCACCAGCTAGCCCTGGTCCAGTCCCTTTTCCTTCTGCATCAGTTATATATGATTTGGTGACAAAGCAAGCTTGTCTGGGGCTTTCCTGAGCCAGCAAAGGTGCAAGAGCATCTGGGAGGAGGCAGAGGAAAGAGCTGCCCAAATGATTGGCCTCTACTCTCACCTCCTTTGCTTTCTGCTGTCTGTGTTTTGGATCAGAGCCCTGGAGGTGTCCTCGTCCATGTGCTGGGTACCCACATGTGTCTGGGGATCAGCCTGGGGAAGGATTTCCCAGGGATGGGGGGACCCTTGGCTCTTGGGCTGCACCAAATCCCAGGAGTGCAGCCCCTAGAGCATCTGTTCTCAGGAGTGGATTTTCCTTTTTCCAAAGGAGGAGACCGATAGTAGCCATTCCCACAGGCACGGTCTGTGGCTGCAGATGTGCCTGGAGCTGGAGGTAAAGCACCGACTCTGGTCAGCAAACGCCTTCAGCTGGGGCATCCCCCTGAAAGCCCTCTGCAGGGGCAGAGCTTCGGGCTGAGCTTGTGTCTGCTTGCAAGGAAGGGTGTAGACCCCCCCAAGCACCCCCCAGCCTCCAGTGCTCACCTCGCTGTTTAGGAAGCAGTAGAAGACAGAGACGAAGAAGCCCTGGAAGGAGACAAGCAGCAGAGTCACCACAGAGCTACGGCCAGCAGGCACCCCAGGCCCAGGAGCTTTGGAGCAACCCTGGGGTTTGGGGATGTCTGCTTTTGGGAGGGGGCAGGAGTGGAGTGAGGCATCATCCAGGACATGATCCTCCACATCCCTTGATGGGGTGACTGGGATGGAGGCTAGTGCTGAAGACCATACCTGGAAGGACTCCAGAAAGGAGTTGAAGTAGATGAAGACGATCCTGGAGATCTCATCCTCCCCCGGGTTGACAAAGAACAACATGTAGGTGATTCCCAGCAAGGGCAGCAGCACCAGCGTGGCCTTGACTGCTTTCCTGAGGAGAAAACATGGACCTGAGCTGCTGCGGTGCAGCCTTGCCCACGAGGACTTTCCCCCATCCTGCTCCCAGCACCAGTATGGCTGGGACCGGTCCTGCTGGGTCTGAGCAAACCGGTGACTGGGTGAGGATGGAGCAGAGCTGAGCTGTTTTCCAATGCAATCCCCAAGTGACTGAGTTGGTTTGAGCACTGGGCACCTTCTGAGGTGTCTCCATCCAGAAAAGGGCAGTGGCAAGTGGAACCCTGACCTTGAACTGGCATGAAATGATTGCTTGGCTGATCTAAGGCTCGATTAAAAAGGAATTAAGGAGGGTAAAATAATTCACACCCTTCAACATGGATTTATGAAAAACTTATCTCAGCTGATTAATTTGATATCTTTTCTTGATGAGATTACAAGTGGGGCTTGGCATCTCATTTGTTTGGATTAGGGGACAAGAACAATGCCAAGTCAACACTTTTTGCTTAAAGATGCTGTTAATGGACAGGTTCCAACATTAGCTGAACACAGGAAAAGTCATCCCTGGCAGGGCTGGGCTGGGCAGGGCTGGCGCCTGGGACCTGGGCTGCATCGCTGCCTGGGAGGAGAGCCACGGCCTCCGACACAAACTGGCAGATGGCACGCAGGAGCTGGAAATAACCCAGGACATGAGCATCCTCAGGCTGGCAAACTATGGGACAGCACATGCACCGGTGTAGCTTCTCCAGGAGCGCAGCCATGGTAGCAGGGGATCCATCAGCTTTTTACCAAAAAACATCGTCTTAAGGCGAGCGGGACCCCTCCAGGGCTGTCCCTTGCCTGGTTTAAGCAGGACTGCACAGTTTATAACCTATCAGACTCTCCAAGTTTTCCTGTCCCACAAAATGTTTCTGGGAAATGAAAATGTTCTTCTGCCCAAAGATGAAAAGCCTTGCCTGCCAAAATCAGGCAAATACTGGAAAACCAAAAGTCTCTCAAAACTGCTGACTGAGGCCAGCCAGCCTATTTCAAGAAGCTTTATCCTTGCTCACCCCAAGCTGAATCGTTCGTTGCAACTCAATACTCCATGATGAGGAAAGCTGACATTTCCTAATCTTAGCATCTGAATTTTTCCATTCTCAGCTCAAAAAGCCACCTTCCACCTTAAACCTGCATCTCTTGACCCAGCACAAAGTGAGATTCCCCTATTCCTGCCCAGAAAATGATCCACAGAGAAGTATTGATGAAGACCAAGGTGTCTTCTCCTGTCCCAGATACTTCGGAGAGCTGCTCTGACGGTGCACTTCCCAAGCTGTCTGCAAAGTATTCCCCAGCAGGGAAGGGTTAAATCTTCCTGCCTTGTGCTGCTGAGAGCGCTGCATTCTCCTTGCGGCTTCCCGAGGAGGTGTTTGGGGTGGCATCGATTCATTATTCCTTCCTCGGCCTTTGCTTTGCTGCCAAGCGGCGATTTAATTCTCACCTCCGTGCCAGGATTTGCAGCTCTGAGCCTGGCGACCTGATCAGGTCCCACCAGCAAAGGCTTTTGCAAAGAGACTCGGCTCCCAACAGCTCCCTTCAAAGGCACACCCAGCCATCCGTGTGCTCCATCACAAAGCTCTCACTGGCCAGGATTTTTGAACAACCCCAGATGCAATGGCCATGTGCCTCCAAAAAGCCTTTGAGGTGCTCTGAGATACCTCTCCATGCTCTCATCCCCTTGATACTTAGCTGATGGGGCTGTTCCTGTCCCCCCTAATCATGCGAATGCAGTTTCTAATCATGCTTTCTGCAGGGTTGCTCGTGCTCTTACCTGTACTGGATCGTCTCTGATGTGGTTGAAGCTCGGAGCTTTGTCATGAGGATTCGGACGATGTTGAACAGAAAGATGAAGTTGATCTGGAAGGAAGAGGGCACCCGGTTAGTGTCTGCTCCCCCAACGTTTCCTCCCATTTCCTCGGCAGAGGCAATGGGCTGTGCCAGGGGAAAGGTGGATGTTTCCTCTTGATCTACCGCCTTCCGTGCACCGGAACGGGACATCTGCATTTATCGTTTTTGAAACACTTTAGCACTAAGATTTAGGAGTTGGTTCAAGGGAGTGGGGCAGCACAGCACACCAGGAGATTGGCAAAAAAGGGCAAGTGTTAGAGAAAGGGCTGAAGGTGAAAAAGTTGGAAGGGCAGAAGGAATATAAGGTAGCCGAAGGGATTTTGGGAAAGCGGCTGCCATCACAGCAAGGAGCC
>NW_009637211.1:0-23325 GCF_000690535.1 Cariama cristata | reverse complement strand
CGGCTGCCGAACCACTAATGAGGGCACGAGAAGGTGGCACTGGGAGCTGAGCACAATTGACACAAATTAGAAGTGGCCTGGCTACCTGACGGGCTGGGAAATGAGAAGCAAGCTCAATTATTCAGCAAGGTTGGTTGGTGCTGGTGATTAGTACCCCCTTGGGTTTTCTCAGCATTGCCAAGGAGGGAGGAAAAGCTGTGGGACCTTGTGCATGGCTTTTCCCCTGCAAACATGGGTTGGACCCCTGGCACTGCTGCTTGCGACTTGCCACCACTGCTCTTCTTTCTCCCTTCCAAAAAGGGCAAAGCCCCAGCAAATTATGCTCCGTATGCCTCCTGGTTCAAGCATTGCTGCTCAGCCAAGGGCCAGGAGCAAAGTGATATGAATCAGGGAATCGAGTTGAGGTCCCCAGGCTTCTGCGAATGCTTGGCAATGCACCCACCTGCACCCAAATAGTGCCAGGGCAGGGATGGAGGGATTTACTGATGCACGGGGGAGTCTGCCGATGGGAGCATCCCTATCAGAGTGAGGTCTCCAGGCTCCCTTTCTAGTGCATCCCAAGGCAGCAGGATTTGTGCACACTATTTCTTATTGTGGGTTAGATGCCCAAATTTGCCCAAGGTGCAGTTTGGGTGAGGGGAGCTGGGCTTGCAGGGCGAGTGGCATTGCTGCTGTGGAGCAGCGTAACCAGCTGCAGCACGGTGAAGCTAGAGGAGAGGGCAAGAAACTTTTCAGGAACATCTTTATCTCACGTGCAGATGCGAAGGACCCTATCTTTAGCAACCAAGGTCACTTTGCTCTTACCAGAAGCACCAGGATCATGGGGCCTTGGTAAATGTAGTCGGTGTAAACTCCTGCTCGCTTCCCAAACCAGCACCTGCAAGGCAAGGACAGGTGGTGTCGGGGACAAACCTGCAGTGTGAGTGACCTGGGTTTACTCCTGTCCTTGCACAATCTCTGTAAGTCACCATCCCTAGGGTGAACGCACTACCACTTAAACTGCTGTAGCCACTATGGAATAGCTTCCCTGGGAACCTGGTATATGGAGGTGCATGGGGGCTTGTGGGGGTGTTTATGGGCCCCGTATGGATTTGGGAACTGGTTATTGTAGGATAAGCAGGGACGACCTTACACGCACACCAGTGTGAGTCAGCTCTGTCCCCAGCAAACCCTGCGGGATCTCACGCAGGTGTACCTGTGTCCTGGGAGCACCTTGTTGGGTGGTGTTAAATCAGTGCTGTGCCTGCGTGTGTAGCACAGGGCTGCTGAAGCCAAGGGGCAAAACTGGCCCTGAAAAACAAGACAAGCTGCCATTCCTCTGAATGGGCTCCTTTTAACGTCCCAGTCCGCGTGATGAACTCTCAGGTGCCTGTTAAGACCTCCATTAGCAAGTCTCTGTGAAAATGGCTCAGGCGATGGAAGTTTATATCTCTGCTGGTAGATTAAATCCCAGCTCCATTTAACAAACATGTTGTAGGAGCTCTGTCTTAATCTCGCTTTTCCCCCCCTTAAAAATCTCATTCGCCCTTTGAAGAGAAAAATGCAGCAGCAGAGAGCCTAAAGGTGGGACAAAAGAAAGAATGGAACAATATTATCTTTTTTTTCCTCCCACCCTTTCCATGTATCCTGCCTCATGTCAGCCCTTCCAGGTAGGATCCACAGCCCCTGGCACAACAGATCTCTAGGGAATTGGGATAGAGAGGAGAATGGGGAATGAGAGCAATCAGGCTCACTTCTCGTTGTCGTAGTACAGCTTCCCGATGGCCCAGGCGACGATGATGGGAAAGGGGATACCTGCAGATGAACACAGAGATGAGTCTCAGGGGTGCAACGTTGCCATAAGATTGTGCTGCAACAGGGATTTTCTTACACAGGGCAAACCACCCGGTGAGATGATATGGCCAGGGAAATCCCATCATCCCATCCTCCTGCTCATGGCAGCCTTTTTGCAGCTATTTGGGTGCAAGAAGAGCTGGAGCAGAGGCTGGAGTTGGGCATCACCCATCACTAAAACCTTGGGTACCTGGTGAGTGAAGGGGAAATCCTGGTACTTACACCAGCCGATGCAGATGAACATCCACTTGCGGAGCTTGTCCGTGGAGTAGGTGAGCACGATGGCCGTGTGCAGGTAACAGCCCTCACCGAACATCCAGAAAAAGTTGGTGACATGGAAGTAATTGTAGGCGGCAGTGACCAAGCGGCACCAGACCTGCCAAGGGAGTGAGGAGGAGACATGGAGGGTGAAGAGCAGAGCTCTGTGTTACAGTGGTGAAACTGTTGCACAGAGCAACACAGACCCCAGCAGAGCAATTGAACCCGTGTTTCTTCTAAGCCTGGGTTGTCCTCCAAGCACCAAGCAGCCCTATTTGTCCCCTCAAGCTGCTTTTGTAGCCTCATCTTTGGGATCTCCAAGCTCCCCACACATCCCAGCTGCGGAGGGCTGGGCTCAGCCTGGCTGCCTGGCAGAGCTGCACCTACCACATTGCTCTCGTGCACCTCCGGGTTCATCGTGAGCTGCACCACGAACCACGTGGCGTTGCGTAGGATGAAGGCTGTGATCAGGTTCCAGTGGATGATGTTCCTCAGGCAGCGGATGCTCCTGAAGAAGGGGGGACAAGGGACCATCAGAGTGTGGTGGGTGTCTGGGGGCCGGCCACGGGTGGGCTGGGGGACAGGGCTGAACGTCTTTGTTGGGACCCCAAGGGCGAACTGCTGGGGCCATGCCCTGGGTGAGGTGGGCAGGACCAAGGTGGTGGAAGGCACCAAGGAGGACCCTCTGCCTTCATAACCGAGTGCTTTAAAAAAAGCAGCAGGAGGAAAATAACCCTGAGATAGGCATGATCCCTCCAGACTGGAGAGTAATGGGGGAGGATATGGCAAAAGTCAGTGGCTGGGTCCATCCCCAGCCCAAGGGCTGTGGGGTGACCTCTCTGGGCTTGTCCCCCCAGCAGGAACATAGCAGAGGTCGGGTCACTCACCGAAGGCGCATGAAGAGGACAAAGGCCACGAGGAGGGCCCCCAGCGAGACACAGTGCCCCAGGTAGTTGATGATGACGGCGATGTGGTAGTGCAGCTTGCTCTTCTTCTGGCGGGGGGAGATGGGGAGGGGGTCAGCAGCAGCCCCGGGTACCACCGCAAACCCACCTCCTCTGCCACATCACCTCCGAGAGCCGCACTGCAAATTTTAGGCCCCTTTTTCAGAGAGTAACTGGATGCCATCTGGTGCAGGACAGTGGTGATGGGGCTGGAAGGGGATGGTTGGATGGGGCTAACGCAGACAGGAGAGGCTCCAGCCTGGCCCTGCAAAGGGCTCCCACGTTTCATATCCTACCCTTGCCAAGGCAGCTCGTGGTTGCTGTCCCTACACCACCCCTGCTCAGCGCTGGGACATCCCCAACCCATCGTCTGGGGAAATCCTGCTGTAATTCAGCCGAGCTCGCTGGCAACATGACATCTGATGTCTCAATTCATTCCCTGTTGCCCTGGGGGCAGCTGAGAGGCTAGGATGAATTTGGGCAGAGGGAGCGGGGGATCTAGGGAAGGTGTGAGTGATAATTAAATTAATTGATTGCTCCTGCTGTTAGGCACTCATCCAACCTGTGAATTAGCAATTAACTGAGTGAGAAAACCACTCCTGGCAAGAGATATCAGCATTTTAAATACCAGAGGTGGTATCAACTGCAAATGAACAGCCTGTATCTCTTCTCCTCTGCTCTGAGGGGTGGCTTGACCTACTCAGAGGCTTGTAATTCTTGGTTCCTCATTTTTTTTATCCCTTTCAGCTTCCTGAACATCTCCTTTATTTCATTGCCAGCAGGGAGGGAGGGATGGGGTTTGCACTGAGTGCTTGTGTCAGGAGGGAGCTGGAGGAGGGCGATGAGGCTGGAGAGGATGCTGATCTGCACCTGGTGACCCTGAGGCCAGGAGACCTCACACTGCAAATCCTCTTGAATTTTTAACAGGGAAGGAAACTGTTGTGGCTTTATTTTTGGCAGGGAATGAAAATGCAAATCAAGAAGGGGGTCAGATGTGCTGCATGCAACCTTATATCTGGGATGTTGCTGCATGCCCAGCCCACAGCTCCCTTGGGCCGTTCCTGATCTGGATGCTGTTGCCCTTCAAAACTCCCTTGTCTGTCCCTCACCCTTCTGCCAAGAGCCCGGCCGAGGGACTCCCGAGGTCCTACCTCTTCGCTGAGAATCTCCTGGCACTGGGAATAGTTGACCCGTGCTGCCCAGCTCCCGTTAGCGAGGCACTCCCTGTAGCCATTATCTGAAAGAGAGGGTGCCCATCAAAGGGTTAACGATGCATAGGGATGGCCACGAAGATGTGACCTGATGATCATCACTAATGCAGGGGCCAGTGGCATCTTTTGCTTTGAAGCCAGCTCCGATACTGCCTTGGTTACAATTGCAGAACCAAAATCTTGGAATATTTCAGACCCACTCGAGGGCTTTGGGTCTGCACCAGCTCTGCCCCTCGGTGTTTGGGGACCTCGATACCTCCCACCGCTGAGATGCAGTGGGAGCAGCACGAGTTCAATTCTCCTTTCTCCCTCCTCTGCACCGTTTGCTCGAGCGATCACGTTCCATCCTGCTGCAACAGCAGTGTGAAGTTTTCACGTCTCTCCCTGCATTAGGAGCTTTCTTTGCCTCCCAGCAAGGACGGAGAGCGGCAAGGCTAACTGGGAAGGAACGGCCACGACAGCCCTGGAGCAGTCTCTGATTAACCATCAGCACCGGGGTGATGCCGGCACTGGGACAATGCTGGCTTCTGCTATTAACAGGAGAGACGGTGAGCCTCGTCAGGGCGATGGGATGGGACAGGGATGGGAATGGCTCTTAGGCAGGCACAACTATGGATTAATGCAAAGAGACTCCTGTAATGGCATGAGAGGCACCAGGAAGCAGGAGCCGTATGCATGCGATCTTCTACATCCCAAAAGCGTGTGGGATGGAAAAAATTGATGTTTTCTGTGGGAAACAAGATGTTTCTTTCATCAAAAGCAGCACTTGAGTGGTCAGAAGCTCAACTGTGTGCTAGGAATGGCTTTGGGCCCTTTTCAATCGCATTCGCTTCGTCTCCTGCTCCCAGCACGTCATTGGCAGTGACAATGCAGCCACCCGTGCTGGGGGGGGATGAGCTGCAAGGTCCCCCCTGTCCTTGCTCAGCTGGGGGTTGCAAACCTCTGTGCCACCTCCAACAGCAGAGCAGGCTGACTCCTCTTCCCCTGTCCCTGGGGGGGAGACATCAGCCCTCTCCCCCTTCACAGGGGCATGTCCGGCAGGACCTGCTTATAAAGCTGCTGCTGTGAAGCCACCCTCCCTGAAATTGGGGATACGTAGGCTTTTTTGTTTTTTGGTTGATGGTTCCCAGAGAGGCGCCCAATGAGCTCTGTACCCAGAGATGTGTGGTCACTTGTGCCCCCACAGCCCCTGATGCATGGGGCTCTCTGAACTCCCCCATCCCTCATCCACCATGTCCCCACCAGTGCTGCTTGTCTTACTCGTGGTGTTGTACCGCACGCCATAGAAATATTCGGGACAGGGGCGAGCTACCAGCTGTCCCACCGCACTGCGGGGCCAACACGTGCCGATCAGGTCTACCGAGGCGTTGCACTGGGGACCTGTGGGGAAAAAGGGTAGAGGGTTAGTGGAGGTCTGTGGGCCACCATGGGCCACCTCCTGGCTGTTGAAGGGTCAAGGTTTGCCCAGAGAGCTGGGGCTGCAGTCTTGGCTGAGCCAAGCGGTCAGTGCAAGCTCAGACCCCAGAAGAGCCTCATGGCAGACACCAAAGGGGTTCTGTGCCAAGATTCCCCAGGAGCTGGTTGATCCATCCTGGCCATGACTATTGTTCTGGTCCTGTCTGAGCACCTGGGTTAAGCTCAGTTCTGGCATAAGCCTGGTTTTGCGACCTGGCTTCCAAGTCAGCCTGGGGTTCCCTGCCTCTGGTCTTCCATCCCTGCTCTTTTCTTCAACCATGACTTTGGCGTCCAGCCCTGCAACAGCCAGCAATAGGGCAGCTTTTCTCTTTCCCAGTGGTGCCTCCAGCCCGGTGTTGGAGGGATGCTCCTCAGATCCCCTCCAACCCTCTCACACCTCCTGGCTGTAAGATCTCCTTCCTAGCTCTTCCCGTTGGTCTCTTCCAGCCTTTCCCAGGAAGAAAACGCCAAGTCTGCTGCTGCTATTTCAGATTTCAAGCAGGACTTGTGTGCTTTTCCCAGCTACACAAGTGTGCTAACGTAGGCATTAGGTAGGCCAGATTGCAGGCTTTTTTATGTATAATTTGTGTATATTTAGAACAGCATGTACTGTAGCTAAATATGTCCTAGCTACATCTCAAAGTGAGATAGGAAGCACGATGGCTGTAATATCCATAGAATACAACCCTTGACTGGCAGCGGATGGATGGGCAGCAGACCCTGGAAGGGGCAGAGTTCAGTGCAAACCCCTCCTGGGTACCAGGGATGTTTGCGCTGTCGCCGCAGAGACAGGCATTGCCATTTCCTAAGATAAAACACCCCAATTCACAGCTCGCTGGGTGCAAGAAAACAACATTTCCTCTCCACCCAGACTCGATGATTATTATTTGAATGCCTTTCCTGAAACTTCCTATGGATAGAGCTGGCTAAAGAGTGACCGAACAAAAAAAAGCAAAATACTGTTTTATTAATATGATAAAGGTTTTCATGGGGGTATATTTGTTTTCATTGATTATCTGAAAATTTGACTCCTTGGTTTCTTGGGATGTTCTCAGAGCAAATTTTCAGTGCAAAGAAAAGGGGGGGTTTCTTCAAACGTCTTTGCAAGGGAAAGAAACTTCCAAGCATGTGAGCTGGGGAAGCATCAGAGCATGGTGAGCGTTACCTTCTGCCTTCCATAGCTTGTAGTGAGAAATTAATTTTAACAATGACCTTTGCTTTTAGCTTTGCTAATGTGTATGGTTGCTGTGGCAACCTTCACTTTAAGTTAACTGTTTTAAGCCTGTATTTCTTAGGAAACAAGGTGCATTTAATCACATGTAGTGTGCGTGTCTGTGCTTGTCTGCATCCATTAGCATTTGTTGAACTCTTTAGCTGTTTTGACCCAAATTTAACAAAGAAATAGAGAGTCACAGAAAATGAAGTCCCTGTTTAAAATTTTATGATAATATTCATCCAGATAGAAAAAAGACAATGGGTAATTGCTTCAACTAAGGACCAAGTTAAATTGCAAGTGCTCTCCCTGTTAGCCACCTGGGAATCCACTCAGGTGAGAAGCTGCTTGAATATCTGGAATAGGAAAAGCTTCACTTGGAATAACGCAGCATACAAAAATGAGGCTTGCACAGTGCTAATGCTCATGCAGTCATCAAAACCCCTCCCTGTGACTGGTGGGGCTGAGCACAAACTCCATTTTCTCCCCATCCCCTCCTGCCTCAGTTTCCCTCCTGCATCCCAGGGGCTGTGCTGGGGCACAGATGCAGACTGCTGAGGGAGGACAAGCTGGAACACTCAGTAATTAAAATCATCAGAGCCAGGGAGCAGCAGCAACAGTACTCTCCATCCGTAAAACAAAACCACAGCAATGCCATTAATAACCAAAAAACCAAGACAGATTCATGGAAATGATGTGGTCAGACAAAGGTGGCATCGTTCTGTTATACGTCTGCTCAAGTCTGGATTTAATATCTCCACATTTCTCCAAGGCATTTGATTTAATGCTGCTTGGCACTCTCATTAAAGCGCTATGGACACCCACTGGATGACAAACCGAGTGGATGAGTCTTGCAGTCCCACCACGGCAGGGATGCGGGGTGAAGGTGGAGCAGCATCACCAGGAGCTCAGCCCCCTCCTCGTCCCATG
This sequence comes from Cariama cristata, assembly GCF_000690535.1. Lineage (NCBI taxonomy): Eukaryota > Metazoa > Chordata > Aves > Cariamiformes > Cariamidae > Cariama > Cariama cristata. The sequence continues at coordinate 15,481 of NW_009637211.1, read as the reverse complement.
GGTCGGCGTTACGGTGTGGGGTGACGTTCGGGCTTGAGGGCTGCAGTCGGGTGAGCAGAGCTCAGGCTTGGCCAGGATGTAGGAGGCTCCTGGGACTTCACCCTGTGCACAGCCAGCTTTGCCCCAGCACCTCTGTAGGCAGCATTTTGAGGTCTGTCCCACCAGTTTTTAGTCTGGTGGGTGGCTGTAATATTTTTCCTGGGCTCACACTGAGAAATGCTTGATGAAGAAAAGCTGCAGAAAGCAGATTCTGCTCTTTCTGCTCTCTCCAACATATGGGGAAGAAAAAAACCCCAAATCTCTTGCTGAGGAAGGGTTAAGTAAAACAGCGAAGGCAAAGAGTGCCGTGAGGGCTGCGACCTCCCGTTTGCCCAGCACCACCGTCTGCTCCAGCTTCTCCCCAGTGGCATGCGGCTCCCAGCATTTCGAGCACTGTTTAGCATGGAAATTATATGTGTCAGTGCTAAATGCTTTCATATCTGCTTTGTGGCGCATCCGTATTTGCGGTGGGATTATTCTCCCAGGTTCTGCAGACATCTGCTCCAGCTTTCTCAGCACCGTTGCCTGCACAGTTTTGGTCTTCGCAGCTTTACAGCAAGAAAGGTCAATGAATTTCCTACCTGCACCCAATCCCCCTGATCTGGCTCCCTCTCACACAGAAACATGGCATTTGGGGTAGGAAGGAGCTGGTCCTGCTTTGAGGCGCAGAATGTGGCATGGAGAAAGTCACTCAAATCCCTTGTCCCCCTTTTCCTTTGGGTTACGCTGCTTTGAAGCAATATAAAGCATTTCCTTTCCTCTGAATCAAAAAAAGTGCCTGTCCAGGGACTTACACTGAGACAACTATATCACGATAACTGTCTCAGGATAACTGTAGCAATATCCCTTCTCTTTATATAAAACATCCTTCTCCAGCCTGCTTCCACCACTTGCAGAGGCCCCTGAGATGGCTCCAAGCTAACGCCATGCAGCCGTGTGAAGCCTGGCAGGGTAAAGCTCTCCCGTCCCAGCTAATCTGCCAAAAGATTTTGAGCAAATTTAAAGAGGATGGAGCATGTTTATCCTGGGCCAGCACCACCAGACGTGTGGCCACAGCGCTCTTGAGCTGATGCCAGGAGGTCTGACGCATTACTGTTCCATCAAACCATTGCTAGGATGGTATGAAGAGGATGAAAGCAAAGGTTGTGCTGATATAATCATGCTGGTAAACATGTCCTCATCTCACAGTGGGCAAAGCTATGCATCAGCGCAACGTCCGAGCTTGCTGCTGTGTCTCTAGCAATGCTACAGATGCTCGAAGGGTGAAGCCTCTCTCCCCTTGTGCAATGCAGTGCGGCCAGGAGAGACGATGGAAATCTGAATCACAGGCTCATTCCCATGGTTGAGAGTGATGAGGTTATTTATCTAAGGTGTCTCAGGAGGCTGAGTAACAGCTGAAAGGTGTTCGTTCATATCTCTACCTGTCTTGAGCTTTTACTCAACCACAATTATCTCTGTCCATCCCTGATGTCCTCAGTGAGTGCATTGCTGCTGCTGCTGCCTCCTGGGCAGCCTCCGGCTCCTTGAGAGTGTCCCTGCTGCAGCATGTGGTAATCAGGGCTTCATCTCCACGTCTAATCAAAATATAATTGCTGCAGCCAGTGCGCAAAGGTCGTTTGTCCCTCCCAGGCAGCTCCACCGCAGAAGGAGCCATTTCACACCTTACGGCCCCAAAACAAGGGCCTTTGGGGGGATGCTCTTCTTTCAAGGCGCTGATGTGCCAAGGAGGGGTGGTTGGATCCCACCTATGGAGCCACTCTGGTGCTTGAGTAACACCTTGAGGCATTGAGGGAAATGGCACTGGGGGACACAATTTATGTTAACATGGGGTTGAAACTGAGGCGGTGGAGCTGATTGCTTTCCCTCTGAGTCAGGGTTGGGTACTCAATATGGCTGGGAGCAACGGTGGTTGTCTCAAAATATTTAGATCCTCACTCACACCCTACCTCCAGCACTGCTTTCAGTGGCATTGGGTGTTTCTATTTATCTTTGTAAGAGTCCAGTCCTTAAAAATCCCCAGCAATCCTCCCAAGCATTCAAGTTCCATGATCCTCAATGTAAAATAATTACACAGGCTAATTACGCGTTATGAAAGCAAAGCGTCTTTGTAATACATTTTTGGCTTGTTGCTATTCACCATCATTGACTGTCCCCTTGGGTCTTTGCTGCTGTTCTGGAGAAGAATAAATAGGCGGCATCAAACCTAGCTTCTGCCATTGGTATTTGATGCATCTGCTCAATGTCGTCACTTAAGACTGATCCATGTAGAACTTCTGTGGAGCGTATATATTTATTGAATACATCAGTAGTGGGTTGGGTTTGGGGCATATCTTGTTCTCCTGATATGACCTTTAGAGTGGTTGGAGTTGTGTTACTACCAAGGGTAGCAGCAAGTGGTTTATTCCCAGGTATTGGCTGGGCTTTGCTGGTGGTGAGCAAAGACGCATAATCCCTTACTGGCAGAGTTTTCCTAGCAAAGACTTCTACTTTGGCTACAAGTGAACAGAGTAGCTGGCAACGATTTTACTGCATCCCGTCCAAATTAGAGTTTAAGTGTCGTAGCTGCTGCTCACGCTGAGATGTGCCAGGACACTGTTTCCTACCAGAAAACCTCATCACCTTCTTCCCTCCTCCACTACGATAAAATCTATGAATATAAGCAAATTTTTATGACACCCCTGTTTCCTAGATGATGGAGCAGAATGGCTATATTGATACAAGTATACACTTAAAACACAATGATTTTTCCATATAGGGGAGTTCACATTTTTTGGTTCCCAAACCTGCTCCAGTATCGCTGCTCTCCCTCGGTGCTAAGTCCCTGCCAGGACTCATTGCTGCCTCTCCAGCCCCAGCTCAGCTCCTTTATTGGTATTTCTGCCTCGGTGGGGGAGATGCCAATGAGGCTGAAGGGAAAAGAAGAGCTGATGTTGTTCATTTGACCTTTATGAATTGAAATTCCTGTCTCTCCCCAGGGGAGTCAGTGAGTGAATGAAACAGCAGCGGCACAAGAAGGGGCTGCTGGAGCAGCATCAGCGGTTTGGGGAGCTGAGCTGGAGCGGGTGGAAAGTCCCTTGCTCAAACTCTCACCTGCTGTGAAATGTGTTTCCAAACCTGTCTGATAAAAGCACCTGCGAAGGAAATGCTCTCATCGCTCGCTGCTCTCCTGTGCTTCACAGCCACAGGCTTTTGCTGTATCTGGACCAACTTGATTTGCTTTATTTAAATGCAAAGCTGCGCTCCCTTCCCCTCCTTGAAAGAACCTCCAGACATTCCTATTCAGTTCTGCCTAGCTTTGGTGTCATTTTCCTTTGCTTTAGGTAAACTTGCAGTGGCAGGAAACATTTCTTTCCTAGGAAGGAGTCAGCTGTGCTCCCCTTTCTCTCCTGAGCACGTACACAGGATTGGGAATAACAATTTATTGTGATAACAGTTTAACAGCTTAAAGGAGTGAATGGTGCAGTCAGGACCAGCGGGGGCGGTTAGCAATTGGGTGCCAACTCCTTGGGCTGATCCAAGCTTGAGTGCTACAAACGGCAAAGCAACCCTGTGAGTGCTCCGAGCTCGCTCCGCTCGAGTGCTTTCTGCTGGGCTGCTTTGGAAAGACCTCATCTATTTATTATGAAGAGGCTTTCCCATCTGCTCAGGTTTCCCCTTCCTTCCCCAGGGCAGTGCCGTGATGGGAAGCGGTCCTGCAGCTGCAGGAGGATGCTTTGCCCCGACGGGTGAAGTGACCTTGTCCCTCCCTGATGGGCTTTGTGGCAGGGCGAGGTGAGAACCAGCTGCGCACAGACCCTGGGGAGCTGAAATCATCAGGAAGACAAATTCGTGGTCGGAGGCAATCTGCAGGCTGGGAGCCCTTGGGACAGGCACCTGTCGACCCTGGACAAGGGATGCTGATCCTTGCTGCATTCGTTTTCAAGCCTAACCTGGGAATTTCTTGGCTTCCAGATGTTTGGGGGTGCAGCTGACCTGACTTTTCTAATGCACCACATTGACCTCAAGTCCAGCCTGGAACGATTTCTTCCTGGAGGAGAAAATATTCACTGCTGCTGAGGAAAGCAGCTTTTCTGATGGAGTGGCCAATTATGTACGGATGCCCATGTGTCCCAGCACTGGCCAGAATCAGGGGCTCACCGAGAAGTATTTTTGACGCACATCTAACATAGCAGGTTAAACCATCACGCCTGTGCGAGGAGTCTGAATGCCAAGGGACATCGCCCTGAGTTGGGGCCAGTGTGCTTAGAAGATGGGTAAATCAATGCTGATAAGAGGGCAGGACAAGGGAGCTTTGTGGGGCTCAGCTGCTCTGCTTCCTGGGATGAGGGTTTGCTCACAACGCCTGCACCCCATGAGCATGGTGAGCATCACCCTGGGTCTGTCTGCACCCCACTGCTGTGAGCAGAGACCTTTCCAGATCCTGGAACATGCATCGGAGAGTGCTGGCACCCTGGTGATATCATTGTCCAGCCATGCATCCTCATTAAAAAGTGTGAGATTAAATAATGAAGGGACTGGTGACCCGAGAAGAAGAAGAGCCCACTCTGGGCTGTTTTTTGGAGGAGGGATGCCTGGAGGAGAGGGCACGGGCACGAGGCAGGGCCGCTCCGTGCATCCAACTGATGCCCTGCCGAGCCGCGTGCTGGGGGACCACTGGGCTCATGGTATTGGCATGTGCCATTTCCCAAGGGTTACGCAGACATTAACAAATTAAGTCGCATGGCCCTCGCTGCAATTCTCATTAGCGTCATCCTAACAACTCTCTGTGCTAAATAGCCTCGAAACAAAGTCTCCGGTTTTGTAAATATCCCTCCCTAGGAATCACTGCCTGAATCAGGCAGGGCTTAAATGGACCCCAAGGATGAGGGCTGGCGCTGAGCTCCACTTACCAAGCAGCAGACGTAAGACAATTAGTTTCATCTCTACCTCTTGTTCTGTGCCCCCTCCTCAATCTGGAAGTGGCTCTCACATGCACCAGCCCCATCCCAAATTAATGAGTTACTCAGGGATGACAGGTCGGATGCGTGGAGGAGCTGGAGATTTTGCAAATCTGAAGCTTGATGCGTTGTTCTCCCCTGTCCCAGGGTGATGGGCACTGAGATGCACTAAATCCTGCTTGGATTCGCTCTAATAAATCCCTACCGAGCAAAGCCCAATCCTTGCAGAAAGCAGCACCCACTGCTTGAGGGTGGCGGCGATTGCAGGACATACCCATCAGCAATGCCATGGCAGAAATTCTCCCCCCTCTCTGCCCTCTCCCCTGGGCTCGGGAGGTTCCAGCAGTGGGTAGCAAAGGCCGGGAGCTGGGCACGAGGAGGCTCTGGGACCTGCCTGCTGCCCTGGGTCGTGCCACCAGCGGGTCTGTGCATCGCAAGTGGACCCTGCAGTGCTTGGCCGATGCTTCTGTGGGTCAGAGCCCACGGAGATGGACACGTGTTGCACCAGGGGAGGTGGGTAAGAAGAAAACAAATGCCATTTATCACGGCCTAACATGGCTAAGGACAGTCACCTTGCCGAGCAGAGTGATGAAACCTTCAGGGAGCAAAGCACGCAAGTGATGACCAGGTTTCTGGTCTGCACCATGCACTTCCACTGGCAGCCTTGCTCTCCCTCAGCTTTCTGCCTCCGTTTCTTGGGCTGGGGATGCTCCTCGCAGGGCTGTGGTGGCCTAGGCTCAGCCAGGCATTGAGTCAGCTGGTGCCAAGCTGTAATTTTTTAAGGAGGAGTTTTTAATGCTGCTGTTAATGGGAGCTGGGTGGTGGGCAGCCAAACGTCGGTGCTGGGCCACCGTGGCCATCCGTCACCCTAACGGAGAGAGCTGCTCTGAGAGGCGGGGACCGGGGCAAGCTGAGCAATTGCTTGGTGCCCACTCTGGTCTTCATTCAATCGTAGGAAAATGAACTCTGCAGCATCCCTGAGCTGGGGAGGACTTTTCTCCTTGTCCTCGTGAGCTCCTCTCTTCTCTCTCAGCCATCTTTCCTCCCCCAAAACCTGTCACTGAACCAGACCTGTCACTGCTGAGATGACATCCAAGTCACGTCTTGAATATAAGCTAAAAGCCAGTTTTGGCACAAACACATCTTGGGCCTGACCGAGTTGGATGCAAACCCATGTACGGGTGTTGAGAAGGAGTGAGCTGCCCATGACCCTGCTGGTCTCACCCAGCTCGGCTGAGCCAGCCCTGGCCATGGCCATGTCCCCAGAAGTTCCCCGTGGCTGGTGGCCTCCTAAAGAGCTCAATGTCACAGAGCTGGGAGGCCTGGGGGATGGAGGGTGACTGAGCCCTGAGCACATGGTGGCCACACAGCACTGGTGACGTGGTCTCTGCAGAAAGTCACAACCTCCAGTTGTCACCCCTGGGCAGGGGTTCTGGCAGAGGGGGGTGGACATAGGGGACAAAGCTTCTGGTGTCCCTGGGCATGGCAGAGAACGGGCAGCGTGGGAGCAGGGGCCGGGCAGATGTCTCTTTGCCCATCTCCCCCTTAAGCCCAGCCCAACAGACATTTCTTTTCTCTATTTTTAGCTCTTCTGAGCTCTGCATCTTCTACCTGCCTCAACCATCACCCTGCAAAGAAGCTGCTGCAGCAGCCAGCACGGGGCTGCAACGCAGCCTCAGCCCATCCCACCTCCCCCTAAAAAGGAGCTGGGCAGCTGCAGATCAGCCCAGAGACACCCCCCTACACCCTCTTCCAGCAATCCCTGCCACCGAGGTCCCCTGGGGATGGCTAGGGTGGGCTGGGGACGCAGGACACTCACCCGTGTGGTTGGTGACGGGCGGCAGGCTCTCGCAGTACTGCTCTTGGATGGAGGCTGCAACTGGGCTATTCCAGAGGAGAAACACCTGCACGGGGAGAGAGCAGACCACAGGCAGGGTTATAGGTGCAACATGCCCCCAGTCCCTCCTTGGACACGGCAGCGGGTGGGTCAGATCTGAGCTTGTCCACGTCTTGGTGGATGCCACCCTCCAAAGCTGCACGATGGACGTGTACCCGTTTGCAGGATGGGTTTCCCACCCCAGAAGAGCCGGGCTTATCCAGCCTGGGCCTGTGGGACTGATGCTCTCCGCTTTGTTTCCCACCTACCGATCCTCTCCTGCCCCAAATATCCCCCTCAGCAAACCATACTGCAGCCCTGCACAGCCCCTGCCCGGTCATGGAGCTTCTGCTATTTAGCATTTTAATCAACACTTTTAGTTTTAGCATCTTTGCATCCTGAGAGCAGACAGGGGAAACATGATGAGCCTGACACCACGCTCAGCTTTTCAATACCTTATTAAAATCACAGCCTTGTAAGCTGTCAGTGGGAAGATGTTAATACACGTCCTTAAGGAGATCTGATCCACAGTCAACCGGGTCTGGTTAAAGCCTTTTTTCGGGAGAAAGGCTTGTCGACAAACACTGACGTTCCCATTGCATTGGGAAGCATTGACCAGGACCTATCCCACCCCTTCTCCAGAGCAGCTCCCGGCGACTCTGCAGCTCTCCTGCAAGTGAAAACCATCGACTCTGTCTGCATCGGGAGCTATTTTGGAAAAGGTACTACTGAATTCTTGTGCCTTTGGTGGAGTTTGGGGAAACTAAAACTGAGGAAGGAAATTGCAAGTGGAAGGCAGCAGAGGGACGGTGCTGTGAGACCCAAGGCTCACCAGAGAGGCAGACGGGGGAAGGAAGGGACCTGCTCTTTCACAAGACACATAGATTTCTGCCAGAGCAGCTGCCCACTTTCTCCTCCGGCTCTGAGACGGGTGACACGGGCCGATCCCTGCTGCTCAGGGGACGAATGCCCATGGTGGATGAGGCCAAACTCCACTTCTCTCACCCCAAGCCTGCCCTGCAAGGACTGACCAGACCCCTTGGAGGAAAGCTCACTGCTGACCGACTGAACGGCAGAGCCGTGCCCCGAAACACAAGCCCATAGAGATCCCTCGGGGACTCACCCCTGAGCCTGCGGGCAGGAAAGGCTCAGTCCCCTCTACTTGCAGGCAAGTTCCCAGCTCCCCGGGGCGGCGGGCTCGGATGCCGTCCTGTGCTGAGCCAATACAATGAACAACAACCTCCGGCTTCCCCACCGGCCAGGCTGCCTGATCTCCCTTCCCGAGTGCTATTTACCTTCAAAACTGCTCTGGGTAGGGAGAAGATGGTCTTCCTCTTGCCCTTTAGCCATATAAACACTGGCTGCTCTTGCTGGCACACCCAGCAATCCCCTCTGCCTTACCAAAACCTTAGCAGGATTTATTCAGACACGGAGATGAGCTCAGCACCCACTTGCTCTTTTCCAAACAACTATTTACTGCCTTGGGAAGCTGGTTTTGACAGCAAGCGAGATGTCAGGCAGACGTATAAATGGAGCTGAGAATAGCTTCCTTGTTATGACTGCTCCAGATGGCACAGGGGATCCGGCAGCAAAACCCTGCCCCAAGCGCGAGCACTGCATGGAGCTCCTGTTGTGCTGGTCCTGCAGGAGCTGGGCACCTCCTGGGTCTCTTTCCCGAAAGCTGAGACCACCCAAACTCCAGACATGGGCTAAGCGAGGTGTAGCGGGGTCAGGTCCCCTCTGCATTGGTGCCCGCAGCTGGTGCCCACCCGACCTGGTGGCTCTTTGCACTGGTAGCTGGGACAAAAGGGGTCCTCCCTAAATGGTCTGGGATGGTTTGTCCACCTGAAAAGGCTCTCAAGTGTTAATTGGATGTGTTTCTCCTAAACGCAGCCTGCTCCAGCCTGGCAGTGCCCGTTCTCCTTCCAGACACAGGGAGAGGTCTTGGCACTGAGCAGCAACATGGACCAAGCTACAGCTAGCGGGGGTATGGATGGAGCGCAGTCTCTGCCTCTTTGCAGACTTTGTAAATGAGCTGAAACAGCTACTGAAGGAAGAAAGAAAGAAAAGAAAGGTTCCCCAAAACACAGCAAACCCTAACAGCTTTTTGACCAGGCTCCGAGTCTTGGCTCACTGCAATGTTGCCAATGCTCTCGACAGAGGCAGAGGGTTTTTCCCACTCCCATTAGTCCCAGCTCGATAAGCTGGGAAAGGTGGCAGCTGCAGGCAGATTTGCACAAGCCAAAAGCATCCTGATCTGGTACCCTGATGGTTGGGCTCTTGTCTGTTTTGCCCTTTGCGGGTTACTTTATCCCTTCCCAGGGCTTTGCAGAGAGAATAGGTCAAAGCTCCGTCCGTGAAGAGCTTTGCCTGCCAGAGCATCGCTGCCGTAAGATGCCATTCCCAGCCGGGCCGGGTTGGAGCCAAACCCACCTCAACAGCCTCAAAACAGCAGTGGGTCGTGCTCGGGCCAGAGAGGGGCCATGTCCTTCTGCCCTCCCAGCCCTGCTTTGACATAGGCTACGGCAAATCACGCTCTGCGGTGAAGAGCACTGTGACCTCTCTCAGGCTGCCAAAATCCTGGAGAGCTTCAGCTGAGCGTTCAGCTGCACGGGAAGGAAAAGCAATCTGCTTTTCTAGAAGCAGTCGGTTTGCACAGCGGTCCCGGTCAGCCCGGGGAGTTGCTCCCATGGGGACGATGGTTCTGCTGGGAGCTGCACGGGCCGCATGAGGCCCCGCACTGGCAGCAGCTTCTGCTCCCGCCAATGGCTCCACGGCCGTTGCCTGAGCATCTGCCCAGCTCCCTTCCAGGCTCTGCTAACGTCTCCATTTCACACACAGAGAGGCATCGCAGCAGACGCCGATGGTGCTGGGTTAACCTCGGACCTCACAGAGCACCAAGCTCCTTCCTTTCGCCCCCACATTTCCCGGAGCGGGATCAGCTGGCCCCCACCACTTCTCGCTGCACGGCTCAGACACCAAAACCTGACGCTGCTCCAGTGTTTCCTGCATCCCACACGCAGCAAACACCAGCTGCAGTCGGTGTCCCACCACCCACCCAGTCAAGGCTGTCCCAGAAGGGAAACTGAGGCACCGAGTACCACTCATCTAAGGTCGCTCGGGCCGTGCTGCCCCATGTGGGGCAAGTGGCTCCTATCTGAACCCACTAGCCGTGTCCTGCTGCAATGCCACTGGGTTTTTCGGAGCCATTCCCTGTGCCCATGAGGGGCACAGGGTAGCAGGTCCCCTGGACCAGGAGATGCAGCACAGTGGGCTGAGGCAGCATCAGCTCTTTGGCATGAGGGGGCTGGGGGGTCTCGCTGCTGGGATGGGTGTGAGCAGCAAAATCACACACACACGCATGGTGTCAGTCCCTGTGACCTGCCACTGACCTAGCAGCAAAATTCAATTAATAACAATTAGGAATTAATGTCCCCCTGCAGTGCTTTCCCTCTTCAAAGCAATCCACAGATATTAATTAATATATTCACATCCGAGTCAAACATCAACCCCCTGTGCTGTACTACCCAGAGACAGGCTTGTCCTCCCTTGATATCTCACTGCCTCCAACAAGATCAGATCTGCGTAGCAGGAAGGGCTGACAGCTCTGAGCAGTGAGATAGATGGCTCGTAGCCTAATTAGCAATCAAAGATGGGGCTTGGGTTTTCCACTGCCGACAGGGCTGTAATTGGAGATCGGAGCCATCAGCAGGATGAAGCAGTGTGAGCCAGTGGCTTTGCACAAAGCTGGAGAGGTCGGCGGGACCGATGGATGGTGATGGCCACACCAGCCACCCTGGAGTTGTCCTTGCTGTAGGGACCTTTCTCACCCATCAGTTCTGCTCCCCGCCTTGGCTGGGCTTGCTGCTCCCTGCGACACTTGGTGTGGAAGAAGAAAAACCTCCTGGGACACACGGGCAGGGGAAGGGCTGAGCACAATCTCTGCCCTGGACCTTCACTGAGGTTCCCCGCGGTGTTAGGCTGGGATCGAGCCTGCTGTTGGCCCCGAGCCTGCAGAAAGAGGTGCCAGGCTTTGGGTATTAAGTACAGTGAATGTTAAAAGAACTGGATGTCAACCTTGGATGGCAGAGCAGCATCAGCGGTGCGGGAAGGGAGGGCACGGAGCAACATGTCTTGTCGACACCACGGCTGTAGGCTGGAGGTGGCCTTGAAAAGACTGACCGAAAGAGCTGGCCCCTCAAATGTGCTTGGAGGTGGTCAGGGTGCCTCCAGCCCCTGCCGCCCAGCCCTCCCTGTCCCCTGCCTTCACTCCGCTGTGGAGCATCCCTTTGCCCTTGTCTCCTCTGACTTCCAGGCAGCTGGTGAGCTTCTCACCACCTCCACCTCGAGGGTTTTCACTTGGGAAAGTCCCATCCTTAGACAAAGCCATGAATGAAACCCCCAGGGAGCATCTGGCCCATAAAGGACGCCTCTACAACGCCCTGCCTTAGCCCTGACAGTCATCTGCTTTGCCATCCCCTGAGCTCAAGGTTTCTCCGAGCCCCCTGCTTTACCAACAAGTGCCCCGTTGCTGCTTCACTGGCTGTCGTGCAAAGCCGCATCAGAAGCCCTGCTAACGTCAAGGCATCAAGGCAAAGCGCAGGCAGCAGAACGAGGCTCAAAGCAAGAACCACAGGGGGATTTTCTGTGGCTGGTGTTACTCAGGGGGAAGAGCAGGCAGCGAGAATGCGTCCATCTGGCATTAAAATCTGTGAGTTTATTAATTTAGCCATATTAGAGGGCCAGCCCCTGTTGTGTGTAGACAGAGGCTTTGGTGTGAGTATTTATTCCGTTTGGAGTCTTTCTCTGAGCATGCTGGATGCAGATCCTAACAAAAGAATATCAATCAGGGCTAAATGAATGCCCTGTAAAACCTGATTTATGAGCAATTAAAGGTTTTCCTGGATTAAGCTCTGATCTGTCTCACCCGCCATAAATAATTCTGACTTCATGTATCTATCAAAAGGGGCGTGGATTTTTGGGACAGGTGAAAAAAAGAATAATGATATTTGGATATTGGGAGCTAAAGGCACAAACAAGCTGGGGAAGGGGACACTGCGGGAATCAAAGCGGCTCCTATGGCATCCGGATTTGCCAGAGCGAAGGCTGCTAAAGAAGAGTTGGAGTGATGGACACAAGCACAGGGGAGGGCTGTTCTTCTACGGTTTTGTATTAAAGTCTCCTGTAGATTGTACACGTGGGACTTGTGTGCATTCACAGATATTTTCATTTTGGGATTGGCGATTTGGTTTCCCCAGCTACCTCCCAGGACACATATCTCAGCTGCCCCACACCCTCTCCTTCACCCATCGCCTTTTTAGGGTCATACCCTGGACACCTATAATTTTCCTCCAGTTTATCTGTAGTCACAGCTAGGGAAAGCTTGGCCACACCAAAGCTGCATCTGCCATTGCCTTTCCAGGGTGAATAGTAGAGGATTTCAGGGTGGAAGAGGGTCTATGATTTACAAAAAGCCAACACCCTTTGCCCTCTGCCATCTGGATGGAGGCGATTTGCTTCTGGGTGGGTGACTCCTGGATAAAGCAGGACACCCTGCAGAGAAGGAGGGTCTCGTCTATTAGCTCAACATACACTTCGGGAAAAAAGGAAAAACAACAGATGGGCCTCTGGGTATGTTATATCATCTTCAGAAAGAGCCACCCGCGGAGTGACAGCTCTCAAGCGTTGGACAATGGCTCCTGGGCTCTGTTGAGGGAACCCCATGCTCATGATTTGTGCTTTCCTTTGGGGCCAAATACTGTTCTCCAAGATAAAAACCACAGATGCAGCCCCTCGAAACGCTGCAGGCTCAGACCTCAGCTTGAGCTAATCGCTCGCCACAAACTCCTGGGCCAGCCCTGTGTAGGATTTCTGGTGAGCAGAGCTCTGTTTCAGGGCAGGGTTGAGCCGGCTGTGCAGGTTATTCTCATTCTATCTCTATATATTCATCCTGTGGCGATAAGGCAGCTATTCTGGGAACAGGCTGTGCCATTTCCATTCACTTCTTCACTGGAGATATGAAACCACGGGAATGATTTCGTACACACTGAATCAACTCCGGCTTTTAAGGACAGCAAGGACTGGAAGAGATGGGCAGGGTCAGCGTGTCCTGCTACCCCAGCTCCGCATCTTACACGAGGATTTGAGCAGCGAAGGGGTAGGGGGCTGGTTTTTGGGCTTAGTGCTACTGGAGCTGATCAAGGGAGAGGGGAAACTGTCCCACCCCCAGCATCAAACTCTGTTTTTCCATAAAACGCTTCTGCAAACAGTTTTATCAGCCCCAGAAATGTCATCAGTTCCTGACAAAGCTGCAGGTGAACTGTTTCTTGTTAACCACTTGTGTAGTTTGTTTAAATGACTTGCAGGGTGCCAGAGAACATTTTGCAGCAAGGTTGGCTGCCTGTCTCCTGGTCTGTCTGTCCAACCCCCCAGGGGATGTCTACCCAGCAAGGTAAGGTGGGCAAATCCATCCTACACTGGAGCTGCTGGCCAGATGCGTGGGGAACACCTTCGCTGTGCCAGCCCAGGGATCTCCCGGCTGCAAAATTTGCCCAAGCAGGGGAGATTTGCCCTTGCTGAGCTCTCTGTCGGAGCTGGACTGCTGCAGGTCTCTGCCCTCGCAGGCTGGGCGCTGCTGTGGGTACGCCTGGCTGCAGGAACGCCTTCACTTAAGGTTGGAGTTTCACGGTCCTTTAGCCCATGCTGTCCCCTGGAGAGGGTTGGGATTGTGCTGGAAAAGGATCTGAATTTTGAACGTATATATTTATAAGAAAGAATAGATAGTTTGGCTGCAAAGGGGTGATCTGTAGATTGGGTGTTTCTTTTTGGAGCTGGCTGGGAGAGACTTCTCTTTGCTTGGGCTGGTTTTCATGACCCCCTCCTGGTCCCAGCCCCAGCGCAGGGGTGGTCTTGCTCTCAAATTCTGGAAGCTTTTTGGGGATTTTCCCCCATTTCTTCACAAGGACACCATCCCCAGGGAACACCTAGGGATGGCTAGGGAACCCCCCGAGCCTGAGGAGGTTTAGCAGAGGATGGGAGCGGTGTCTCAGCACTTTGGGGCTTTTTTTCTGCCCACTTTTTGCTCACACTAGCTATCGGGAGCTGTCACGCTCGCTTGGCTGTCCCCATCTCAGACCTTGCCCCTATTGCGCCAGGTCTGTGGCTTTGCCAACGGTGTCCCCACATATTGGCCAAGGAGGACCTGGGCTGGGGGGAAGAGATCCTGCCCTGTCTTGTCTTCATTTCTTACATCGGAATCAAACAAAACCTGAACCAGGGAATATAACCACAAGAGAGCTCCTATAAAACAGGAATAGGGGTGTACAGTTATAGGAAAAAGCAGCTGCTTGGAAGAGAAGCTTTTAAAAGCAACGCCAGCTTGGCAAGGAGGTCACCTGGTGCGTATCGGTTCTTCTCATCACTTAGGTGAGAACTTTCCTATCCCAAAGGTGCAGCTAAATTCTCCTCCCTGCTCTCACCGCCGGCGATGCGCAGTGAGAAACCAGCCCGCGGGGTACGGACCGCAACGGTGCTAACGGGGAGGGCTGACCCTCCGCTTTTTCTGCTGTTTTAACTCTGCAGTCACAACTGGGTCACTGAGACAGCGTTTTGCAGAAAGCCAGGCTTTTTTTTTTTTTTTCTTTTCTTTTAACCCTCTTTGACACAGAGGTTTAATAAAAAACCTGATCATTTTGTAACTGCCTACATAGGTTTGTTCAAATGATGTTCAACATTGCACTGGAAACCTTTTTGTCTCCGTGTTTCCCCAGGGTTTGGGATTTAAACATGCTTTGGGCTGGGAACATTTCCTTTCTTGATGAGCCCTCGGGGAGGAGGAATATTGCTTCTGACAAAGCATTTGCATTTTGTGCAGAGCTGCAAAATTAGCAGTGGCTACAGTTCCACAGCAAGCCATTTAGAAAGGAAAGTCTTGCGCTTTGCGGGTGGGGGGAAAAATGAGAGGTTTCTTTAGCAAATCAGTTAAGGGGGGTACAATTAGGCATTGCATTTGTGTTGTCGCCATCCATCACACCCCCAGAACGGCCGCCCCCTCCCAGCAGCCTAAGGGAAACTGGTGGCAGCTGGTTTCACTGGGAGGTGCGAGGCCGGGAGGTGCTGGGAGAGCTGGGCTGTGCTCGGGAGGACCTGGCTGCAAGTGTCCCCCCTTTAATGATCCTTTCACTGACTCCAGCACCCTCCCCGCTAGTTTTTGGGCACCGTGAACTCTTGCCAAGCCCCTGTGCCTCGACTGGAGGAATTCTCCAGAGGGCCCTTTGTGTAGCGGTCTCTCCTTTTACTTTTCCCTTCCTTCAAAAGAAATGGAAAAGTCATCGCGGAGAAAGCGAGCGGTGCCGGGTGCGGAGGGGTGATGGGGAGGAAGGCAGCAGGGCCCTTCTGGGAGAAGAGGACTTAAAAGCATCTTACCTGCAGGAGGAGGAGGAGGAGGGCAGGAGGTAGGCTGGGCACCATCCTTAACTCCCACTGTGCCCAGCTCCCCCGGGCATGGCTGGCAGCGATCCCCACTCCTGCTGGGCTCCTTCTGCCGTCGGGGATAAAATCCTCCGGGCTTCGTGCGAAGGAGGGTGTCCGGGTCCCGGGGGGGCTGCACGGAGGCCAGCAGGTACCTTTC
>NW_009637210.1:6340-7914 GCF_000690535.1 Cariama cristata | reverse complement strand
CTCTCCCCTCACAGCCGCCCCCTTCCCTTACAGCCCCTCTCCCCCCTCACAGCCGCTCTCTCCCCTCACAGCCGCCCTCCCCTCACAGCCACCACACGGAGCGGCACCGGGTTCCCTCCTCGATTCAAGAATTTGCTCTTCAGGCTCCTTCCCACTTCCCCCACCCAGCATCTTTTCAGAGCGGGATTTTGCGAGTGGGTCTTCCCTCGCCACAGCCTCAGAGCTGCAGGCCTAGCCTGCGCCTTGTCTGCCCTGCTGTCTTGCTGCGGCTGGGCTC
The DNA here is from genome assembly GCF_000690535.1 of Cariama cristata. Taxonomy (NCBI): domain Eukaryota; kingdom Metazoa; phylum Chordata; class Aves; order Cariamiformes; family Cariamidae; genus Cariama; species Cariama cristata. The sequence goes on along the minus strand of NW_009637210.1, from coordinate 7,637 downwards.
TCCGTGGGGATGCCCGAGTGTGACTGCAGGTGTTCGTGGCCCTGCTAGGTTTGTGCCAGAAGGTACAGCGTGGAGTACAGGAGTAACAGCATGAACTACTGATCCTCGGCCGGTCTGTCTTGACATTGTTGAAAGCCGTGCGGCTGTACGGCATCTGCTGTTGTTCTGTGGCAACCTAGCTTAAAGTTAGCACGTTCCTCTTCCAAATGATCAAGATCAAATGACACGGAGGCTAGGTGGTTCCTTGATTCCAGGTACTAAAAAACCTCAACTCAGTCAGCAATGGTGTGGGCGAATCAACCGCAGTTCCTCAATTCTCCCAAAGGAGTACCTCAGCTTCCAATGTAGAAACAAAGGATGGGGAGCATCTTTCTGGGTTGCTCCAGCCTCCTGCTAGTGCAAGAACAAGAGTCTACCTACTCAATCTGCAAATGTCCCTGGACTGAATACGGAGAAATGCTACAGGAAGAGGCATGCTGCGTAACCCTCTGATTGTACCTACCGCTCAGCGGCAGAAAATGAGGGTGCTGTGAGCTACAGTGCGAGGAGACTGTCCCCATTAGGACTGAACGGACAATATATAAAAACTCAGTAGCTTACAATTCACAAAGACTTCTGTGATAACACAGAGCAGAATTTTGGGCTTCTGCTGCCAAAGTAACTTCCTTTGGTCTGAAGTATGAGCTTCACGTTACACACAATACAAAGTGACCATGATTCCTTTCCACGTAAAACACTGGTACACATACAAATGCACGTTAGACATCCCACTGCATGACAAAACATAGGCTTAAAAGAAGTACTACCAGCAGATAATGCCACATCTCAGAGTTCAAAAAGCCAGGGCTAGCTTCCACACAGCACAGCCTTTTCTAGCAGTTCTGTATATATGCAGAATAACACAAATACCTACCTCTTCCCAGACAGCATAGTTTCTTTCTTAATCCTCTCTGTGGGGGTTTCTAGACACCAATTACAACAGATCTCTTTCCCCCCAACTCCCCTCCCCTCCTCTTTCACCCCCCATCTCCCCCTGGCCTGATTCTAAAAGAAATTGGCTTCAGGAGAAATCGCAGGTACTCAGCTCTTCTTGGAATCCGGTCCTTACTCAGTTCGGTAGTAAATTTTTGCACATATGTTTTCCTTTCTTGCTCGTTTTAGTACTATGAGCAGCATCTGGCCCCTGGAGCGGAGCAGTGGGACTGTACCATTGCACCAGGGTCGGGAGAGAGGTTAACTAGCTGCTTTGTTCCATAGCTGCAGTAACACTTCCTCCCCTTTATGGTAATGGAATATT
>NW_009637210.1:0-6324 GCF_000690535.1 Cariama cristata | reverse complement strand
CCCCTCCGTCTTATGGAATGAAAGCCAAGCCTGAGGGAGCCGATGCTCTGAATGGGGAAGTTTGGGAAAAGTTCCTGTGCTACAGGGACGCAGGCATGCACATGCAACACCCAAACCCTGTTTAAAATCTCACTTGGTGGAAGGCAAGACGGCAGTCAGTCTTTTAGTAGAGATTAATTTTAAGGCAGTATTTAAATGTTTTTTCTTCAGTGCTGCAGCAGTTTGCAATGCATGTATTTATAATCTTCAAAAACATTTCCAGTTTCTGAAACCTTCCTCTACTAGGCAGATTATCACACTGTACCAGAAAAACTCACCCCTCTCAAAATGTGAACAATCACAGCTCAGACATGACAGAAACAGAGAAACAAAAGCTCTCCCTTCCAAACTACCATGGACGGATCAGATTCTCAGGTCAGTCTTTAACCTGACAAAACCAGCATAACTTGTGCGATGGTGTGCCTGCATGATACAGATCGGTGGTCTCCAAAGCGGGGTGCATACACCCCGTGGGGTGTGCAAGACAACTCATTGAGGTGCAGGAAGAAAATATTAGAACTTCAGTAGCACATTTATACAATTTATAAATAAGTAAAGATACGTACATTGAGGGTGTGTGCTAAAGTTTTTTAGCTATAGGGGTACATGATCAAAAAAGTTTGGAGACCATTGATATAAACAATCATGTGCTCCAACTTACATAGACAGACATTCGTTTTGCAGACACAGAATTCCACACAATCCACTGCAAATATCCAGGCACACAAACAGATCTCATAATATTTAAAGCAAAAGAAAAAAGTGCAGTTATTAAAACAATGGTCAGAATAGCAAAGCATAATCCATTTCATAAACATTCTCCTCACTGTGTGAAACATGTTAGGTCTTGAAGAGAAAAGAGTTGGAATGTGCAGGGCAGACCACACAAACCAAAGAGAAGAAAACCACCCATGAGAGAATAGCTGAGGAGGATAAAAGGGAGGGGTGAGGCTAAGACAAGGGGAATAGAGTTTCAAAGGAAAAAAGAGAGGAAAAAGGAGGGTAAGAGTGAGAGAGGTGGGAGACAGAGGTAGAGAAAGCAAGATACAGAGCAACTATAGAAGAGACAAGGAAAGAAAGAGACGTGAAGAAATAAAGGAGGAGCTGGGAATAGCAAATAGAATAGCAGGCAGAGGAAAGAGTAAGAAGGGTGCTATTTATACATGAGAGGACATGTTTGTCAAGCAGTTTTGAAGCAGAACTATGTTCAGTGGGTAAAATCTTCACGAAGATTTTTTTCAAGGGCAGATTTATCATTTCAAAATTCTAACACAGTACACTTTCCTTCTCAGATTTCTAAAAAATAATCATATGGATCAGTAAATTAAAACCTTATAATACCCTTCTGGATACCATATGTTATGGCCTTATTTTGTTTGTTGATGTGTTTGGTGAAGTACAAAAGTATTTTCTCCCTAAGAAATCCTAGCATAGAAAAAGGAGAAGCTTACAGAAAATTAATAAGAGGTAACTGAAGAGATTTTAGGGACGTTCAGAAATGCAAAAGCACTGAGGAGCAGCCCAAGATGGAGTGTGAAAGACTGACCTTGCAACTTCACTGTCTCTACACTGGCTCTTGATAGCCAGTCATGCATTTTTTTGTTTATTTTTCAACCTTTATCACAAATAATGAGGCTTCTTATGGGTTTCAGTTCTCCCTTGAAATGAGCAGTGTGTTTCTGCGTACAGAGTGGACTTGTTCGCTGCTTTGTTCCTTCTCTGCCATCGCTCAATTCTGCTTAGAGCACTGTTTCCTGAGCTTTAACGGAAATAAACCTAAACCAGAGAGGGGAAGAACCTCAATCTACATTAGTTGAATATGCATCCATCTGTATTTTTAATGACTATTGTTATTAAGTAAGTATATCGGTTGTTATGAAAATTCCCTTTCTTAACTCTTCTATCAACCAGTCTTTATAGTGTGACAGTGTATTAACTTTGATAATATATATATTAGTTCACATTATACACTGTATTGTCATGAGGTAGTGAAATTTTACTGAAGACATTAGTACTGTTCCTGCTTAAGTAAAAGAAACTAAAGGACAGCCTGGTCCTAGAAATAAGGACTTTGCTTCTTGGAAGCTTGCTTTGTTCATGAAGGATGAAAGATACCCCTGGACAACCAACATAACACCAGCATCCTAGCCCATGTCTTTGAAACCCTCTCAGCATCATCTGGAGTCATAGATAAGTAACGATAGCAAGACTGACTCCAGGGATGTCTGGAACAATAGACAAGCATCAAGAATACTGCAGCAATATTGTTGCTTTGCAGTTCTACTGTGATTAGTAATAAGTAGTGTGGGTGTTAGTGATTAGTCAAATCGTGTAGTACCTAAACATTTGAGTGGTATAAGGATGGTGTGTAAAACCACATTAAGGTTGCCCCAATTTGGCTGGGACACCTCATGCACATGAATTAATATTTACCCTTGTAATTGTATACTTTGCATCCTAACCTCTCTCCTCAATTGGCACAAGCCAGCTGCAAATTTTCGATACAGTCTCAAAAGTGAAGAAACAGCTAGACTTGTGCCAGTTCACTTGAGCTACAATCTAAGTATCTGTTTATCTATCCATTTTCTAGCAGTCTGCCTATACAATCCAAGCATTTTGACACACTCATGACAGAGATTGAGTGCTAGTGTTCATAATGCTAACACCCAGAAGGAAAACCAGTCATTTATGCTGTGGACTAGGATTTGGGGAACGTTTAAAAGGAGAAGTAGCTGCCTGGGAATCCATGACTGGTTTTACAATAAGCCTGGTTCCATGCTGGGACTGGGCACTTTGGGTATATTCAGCGAATTCAGGGTATACCTGCAATCCAGCTAGGTAAATTCAATACTGGCTGATAGCTTTTTACATGAATGCCCAGACCTAGTAAATTAATTTGAAGCTTACTGGGACATGAGACACTACAGGGCTTCTGAAGCTGCCAAAAGGGGGAAAAAATAAAATTCATGAGAGCTACAGCCATGACTCAGGAACAGAAATGTGCAGCCATAAGTGAGAAAGATGTATATTTATCTTGCACATGTTGTTACTAAAGTCCTATGAACTCCCTCAAAAGTATGAATGTATAGGTATATTTCTTATAAAGGTATATATATATATCTTGCAATCATCTTCTCTGTTTTCTATCAAGCACCTGAGACTAGACTTCTCTATCTATTGATCCATGTTGACCCATGCCACAAGCTTCACTCACTTCCTTTGGAGGTGTGCTATGACCCCAGTTCTTGACCAAGCATGAGATTTCTAATTTCTGCTGGATTTGTGAACAATAGGAACTGCAAACTCTTGTTGGAATAGCATAGACAAAATACCACTGTACTTTTCCCAGTATTGTCTGTTTGACTTGGAAGGAACAGGGGCTCAAATAAACTGCAATTATCTCAGTGTTTTGTTGTTTCAATAAGAGTGTTTGGAAGTATTCCATACTTAGAGGAGACCTGTGCTAGATTCAGGTGAATTGCTCATCTGAAGAATGACTCCAGAAAGTTGGATAAGGTTTCAAAAAGCTCTGTTGTCTATTGCACACTTATATTCAAGCGGAAAAAATAGACCAACAGTTACGTAGATGGGAAAGGAAGTTACATTTCCTAAGCCGCCTGGGATTTGAGCAAAATTGTCCTGCTAAAAAGATCCCGTAACATACAACTTGTTCTTGGAAGTGTAGTAGAAAAATAAGGACAGTTGAAAGGCAGAGGGCCGAAGGTTAAACACTCCCAAGAAGCTGAAATGGAATGGAGCTGAGGTTCTGTAAGAGAATGTAAGGTACCAACGGACTGTTTATTTTATTAACGGTTCCCAAACAGGGCAGCTTGCAGCAGTCTATGTCAAAGTACAGGGTCTCTGAGCCTGCTCGGGGTTACAGTAAGGGGTTATATAAGTGACTGCATTTTCGGTTTAGCTCTTGGCTGAAAAATGAGTAGGAAACTAGAACTACAAATTTAGTTTGGATTAGAATAAAATTATTTCTTTTCTTTCTGAGAGAAAAAGAATGTGGGAAGTGTTAATTTTGTTTAGCATGAAACACTCCGTTTAACTTACTTCTTTCAGGAGTTCTTCAGAGAAGGAAATGAATGGCTAGATACATAAAGTTGCTGGCAGAAGAGGTGTTTCATGAACAGAACAAGTCTGTAGCCTGGCAGTTCCTGGGTCCCAGTCTGTAGCTTGTGTGCCAGTTTCTTCCTCAAGGAATGCTTAATTACTTGTAAGACATGGAAACATCTCAACAGGAAACACAAATTTCTCCCTTCACTCATTCCATCTCCCATGCACCAGCTGGCGTTCTCAAGAACCTGGTGGTGACAACATATTTGTAGAAAACAGTTTAAAATCACTGTAGTGCAAAATGGGAACTGTTTCTAAGGCTGTGGTCCCAAAGACATTTCAACCGTACAAGAATACAAGCCTCTACTGAGATAGACAACCTTACTCTCTCTTTTCTCTGCCCTAAGCTGTACAGAATCATAGAATCGTTATGGTTGGAAGAGACCTCAAAGATCATCAAGTCCAACCTCTACTCAATGCCACCATGCCCACTAAACCCACTAAACCATGTCTTGAAGCCCCAAATCTAAACGTTTTCTGAACATCTCCAGGGATGGTGAGTCCGCCACCTCCCTGGGTAGCCTCTTCCAATGCTTATGTCCTCATCACCTTCCCTATGCTGACAGAAAAGATTTGTGCAGTGACAGTGGCTGCAAACTAATTCAGCAAAAATTTTATGTAAAATTTTGGAGTATGTGTAGGAGATTTTATGGAGCTGTATAAATGCTACAGCTGGAAGATGGATGGGAAGACAGAGGATGTGCAGGTTGGGGAGGGACAGGCAAGACCTCTCCTTTTAGCAGCAACCCAGCTGACGTACATTTAAAGTGGACATAAACCAGTCCCCAGAGTACGAAGCCTTTAATATTGAGTATCCCATAATAGGGATAGGCTTTCACTACTCATTGCTCTTGCAGTCTATGACTGAAACTGTTCTCTTCCCACCAAAAACAAAGCTGGAAAAAGAGAGAAAATCCTTCAGAAACAATGCAGGAAAGTAAGGCTGAACTTGAAAATACCTTCAGAAATTGTTGAAATGTCATTGTTCAGTAAATCTGCGAAACATTGGGGGTGTGGGGAAACACCTAGGTTTAACCACAGGGTAATATGAAAAGAATAAAACTCTTATGTATGAGGCAGCACTTCTGTGGAACATGAGTAAGCACCTTGAAGGTAACAGTAGCAATGAACAACTACTTCCATTTGTCATGTTGGGGAATGATCTATTATAATAATCTCAGCTCTCTTACCCTTCTTCCTGAATCATAGAATTATAGAATCATAAAATATCTCAAGTTGGAAGGGACCCATAAGTATCACCGAGTTGAACTCCCTACTTCTCACAGGACTACCTAAATCCAAATCATACGACTAAGAGAATCATCCAGATGTTCCTTGAACTCTGACAGGCTTGCTGGTGTGACCACTTTGCTGGGGAGCCTGTTCCAGTGATCGACCACCCTCTCGGTGAAGAACCTTTTCCTAATGTCCAAGCTGAACGTCCCTTGAGGCACCTTCATTCCGTTTCAATGGAACTAAAAGACAATAAAAAATGTTTTTATAAGTACATTAGCAACAAAAGGAGGGCTAAGGAGAGTCTCCATCCTTTATTGGATGCAGTGGGAAACATAGTGACAAAGGATGAGGAAAAGGCTGAGGTACTTAATGCTTTCTTTGACTCGGTCTTTAATAGTAAGACCAGTTGTTCTCTGGGTACCCAGCCTCTTGAGCTGGAAGACAGGGACAGAGAGTGGAATGAAGCCCCCATAATCCAAGGGGGGGAAATGCTCAGTGATCTGCAACACCACTTAGACACACACAGGTCTATGGGGCTGTATGGGATCCACCCAAGGGTACTGAGGGGGCTGGCAGAAGTGCTCACCAAGCCACTTTCCATCATTTGTCAGCAGTCCTGGCTAACCGGGGAGGTCCCAGTTGACTGGAGGTTAGCAAATGTGACTCCTGTCTACAAGAAGGGCTGGAAGGAGGATCCAGGGAACTACAGGCCTGTCAGCCTGACCTCGGTGCCAGGGAAGGTTATGAAGCAGATCATCTTAAGTGCTATCATGTGGCAAATACAGGACAACCAGGTGATCCAGCCCAGCCAGCATGGGTTTATGAAAGGCAGGTCCTGCTTGACTGACCTGATCTCCTTCTGTGACAAGGTGACTCACTTAGTGGGCAAGGCAAAGGTTGTGGATGTTGTCTACCTGGACTTTAGTA
>NW_009637209.1:22276-49664 GCF_000690535.1 Cariama cristata | reverse complement strand
TGGGTATACTTTTGAGCAGCCTTCCAGTACCTAAAGGGGGCTTATGAGAAAGATGGGGAGGGACTTTTTAGCAGGGGCTGTTGTGACAGGACAAGAGGTAATGCCTTTAACCTAAAAGAGGGTAGATTCAGACTAGATACAAGGAAGAAATTTTTTACACTGAGGGTGGTGAACCACTGGCACAGGCTGCCCAGAGAGACGGTAGATGCCCCATCCCTGGAAATGTTCAAGGTCAGGGTGGATGGGGCTGTGAGCAACCTGATCGAGTTGAAGATGTCCCTGCTTATTGCACTAGATGACCTCTAAAGGTCCCTTCCAACCCAAATGATTCTATGATTCTATGATCTTCCAAACAAACCATTCTATGATTTTACGAAATACACCATAAATTTAAAAAAAGGAAAAAAAGATCATTTGGAAATGGGAGAAATATTTGAAGTCAATGAAAGATTTGATTAAAAATGTTTTTAACTTTTATTACCTTCTCTCTTTTTTTTTTCCCCATTACGGTAGATCCAAAATGAAATTTATATAGTTATTTTTACTCTGGCAATTCAAAGAATACATTATTTACATTGTCCAAAATCCAGTCTGATAATATCAGCTAGATTGTTGGCTAAATGGAAAAAGGAATTTACAAGCAGAACAAAGTTCTTTGCTGCAAAGTTGCCTCATATAACAGTGAAACATACAGCGTTACATCAGTCTATTTTCCTTATTTTTCACACATTCAACCACAGTTGATTTCATGATTCCTTTGCTTTCAAATATATCGCAAGAAAAACTTGCAAGTCTGTTTGCATGGTTTTCAACTATGTTGAGTCATGATGAGCATTGTGTGATGAGGAGTTATGCTTGCCAGTGCTGCACCAGAGGGGAACAGTTCCCTGGATGAAAAGAACTTGGGAGTCAGAAGGCCAAGGTTTTACTCCTTTCATTGAATTCCCTGAACTGAAAGCAGAGAGCTGAAGGCAGGGATGTTTTCACTCTTTCACAGAACTTTTAATGTAACTTTGACTTAGTGGCTAGTCATACATAAAACCAAAGGCAGAGTGAATTAAAAATAAATAATTTTGGAATTTCCATTAGTAAATCTAGTTTATTTAAGATTAATAGGAAACTATTAATTTTAATTACAATGTTTGGGGTTTTTGACCAAGTAAATTTAGAAAAAGAAAGTTTCCAGACAAGATACTTTCCTACATTTTCAAATGCTCTATTCCCATCTATTTCCAGTAGGCAAACCAGTCAGGGTAACTTAAAAACATAGCAAGAACCTCAGAAAGGTCTCTACTTTAAACAAAAATGCATTTTTATTTAAATAGAATTTTACTCTATTTTGAAATTTTATGCAGTAAAATAGTCCCTGAAACTGTTCAATTTTCTTTTTCTTGCCCAAGTTGCTATATTATTCTCTAATTTTTTTCTAAAATTTTTCTGTTCTTAATTGCTTATTGCTTAGATTGCCCTTTGAGAAAATCTTCAAGTGGTATGTAATTATAATATAGTATAAAAACACCTACATAATCACATGCGTAAAGAAACCTATCGAAAATAAAAGAGCAGGAGTAATGGAACAGAAAAACGTCTGAAGTTTCTGTGTTTCAGTGTATCGTTGTATACCTTCAAAACACTTACAACCAAAGTATGCAAAACTACATTTGGTATATAAGCCAGTGTTTGGATTTTTGTGTTCAAAGCTAGATAGTTTAATGCTAAAGGGCACGTTTTTTGTAAACACTGCATAACTAAATAGACTGTCTTAACCATTACACCTAGAAGTTCCCAAGTGTGTCTGAGGATGAACTGTTTTTCTTTTGGATCATTTTAATAAAGTGAAGCCTCAGGAAAGAAAAGATAGATCAATTCTGTACCAAAAAAAAGGGTTAGTCATTCAATTTTGTGTATTTTAATTGAAGGTGCCCATTAAAAATAAAGATTAGCAAACTGCTATGTCATTTCATATAAAACAAGAATGTTAAACACAGCACCATCAGTTGTAGTGTCCCCTATTGCGCTGAAAGTAGACAGCATCTATTTTAAAGCATTTGGAAGTGGGATCTTTGCTTTTTAAAAATGAAATGTGAAAAAATGAAATACTTCTGATACCTATTAAAGATATATGGAAAGCAATTTTGGAAGGTGCTGTTAATATCTGCTGCTTCCCTTTAGTTTGAAAGTTAATCAGAACACCTTTATAATATACATTTATTTAACAGAATTTCGTATTTCTTGTTTTATCCTCAATAAGCGTGTAGGTCTTCACATATGGCTGATTTATGGAGACTGTTTCACAGAAGAAATTGTCACTTGCTTCTGTTTAAATTGGGGTCTGGAGGGCTATGTGTAACAGCATTCCTGATAATTGGTTCTATTATGAAGCACTGTCACGGCAAATTTTCTGAGCACAAAACAGACTGCTTACACTACCTCCCAGGAAAAAAAGAACAACACTATCCTGCTTCAGCAGCATGAATTTAAATTCTAATTGCATAGAGTAAATGCAATTATACATCACATAATGCACGTGCCAAACCTGAAATTTGGAGTATGTATTTTGAACAATACTGAGTTGCCACAGAGCTTAAAACAAAGACATGAAATGCTATGGTTTCAATTCTTCTCTAAATATAAAAGAAGTAAAGAATCCATCTTTTCAAAGTGTACTACACTGCTACACATTTCTTTTTAACTTACTCTCTAGCAGACCTTTTCTACTTCATTAAAACATTTTTCAACATGTCATATATATTTGTGGTGTAGCAATCCGTAGTTTACTCATGTTGAGAGGCTAACCTTTCTCAAAGCAATTTAGCAATGTTTCTCCTTCCTTCCTTTTGTAAAATCTCATCTGAATGGCTCTGAAGCAGAACTGGGCAAGAATTGACCTAAACACAAATCTTTTTAAAGATTAAAAAAAGAAAACTTGGGGATTTATTTATTTGTCTTGGTTCTGGTACATCAGCTTTGCTTTCATTCTAATTTTCATGGCTTTTTCTGTCATCCAGGTCCAGCTAGCACTAGAAAAAAATAATGCACTGTAAAATTGTATTTAATATTTCAAGTGAGAACAAAACCAAGAAGTTTCCCAAAGGCTACCACATAACATGACCTTACAATATAACCAGTTTAATTTATAGTTGCCTTCACACATTTTGAGATTCTCTTCTGAACTGTCAACTAAAACGTCCATCAATATTTAGGACATGGAAATTCACTATTCTTGATAGTTTGGATTGATACGAATAGTCAACTTAAAAAATTCTAAACGAAATTAAGTTTACATAAAAATAAATTCAAACTTTAGTTACAAAAAGCAATACTTCCATTTGCATAATTCATTTGGATAAATTACATATTTCTTTTTAACATTTTATCACTGTATTCCCTTATTGCAGACAGCACCTTATCATATTCAGTCAAAAATCATAAGGTTTCAGAAGAATCCTTGCTCACAGAATTGTATGCGATATATCCTTCATTAGTTTCATATACTAATGGTCATTCAGATAAATAATGAAAAATCCCCACATCTATTTTTTAACAGTAGTCTGTATACACGTTTGTGAATAAGGTTTTTACTATAAGGTTTTTCAGGGTAAAATTCCTTTTTTTTTTTACTTTTATCTCACCGTTGAAACAGCAGTAATTTAAAGTCTAAATCTGAGAGTAATAAAAGGAACCCACAGGAGTATGTAGGCAAAGCATAATGCGCTGCAGAATAATTTTTTTCCCCTTGGGGATTCACAACTACACTTCTTACCAATCAGCTGTGGGGTAAGTTTAATGATAGAGATACCTTACTTTCTCAGCCAAATATGAAGAGGTTATCTGCCTGGCACTCAGAACTTTTATTGGATAAAAACAGAGAATGAAAAAGGCTCATTTGACCACCGCCTCATCCACAGTGATGTTGAAAATGAAATGTTTAGCAAAAAACAAAAACATTCACAAAACTTTTAAACTAAGCCTTGAATTCTGAAGACAGTTCAGATAAGCTGCTCTTTAGGCCCAATAAAACTATGATATAATATTTTAATATAGGAATAAACAACTACACAATCTACTTCAATGAAGCAGTGCTGCAATCAAAGATAGGATATGCATATTTGCAAGTCCACCTACTTTGTAAAACCAGGAGTGCCATTGAGAGATCATAATTTTTGTTTTTCTCTGTCATTTGAGAAAAATATTTTATCTTTGCAGGCTTTTATTTCTCAGGGATTCTTATTCACAAGCTAAGGGTACAGTACACAAAGCTCTCAGAAAATGGTTTAAACCAGTATTTCATTCAGTTTTTGCAATGGCAACAGCTTTTCTTACAGTTGAGCCCAAATCATTTTAACTTCCCCAAACTGGAGGATTCTACCACTTTGCTATTCAGTCTGTTTTTAACCCTATCCACTATTCACTTGACTCCATATTTTTACTTATATCACAGCACTGTCAAGCACAAGCGTAGGCTGTCTAGGCTGCTTCCCCATGTTTCTCAGGTGGATTAAAATCTTCTAACAAACCCATCTAGTTTTTCCTTAACTATTACCAGTTTCAAAAGAATACATAGCCTTCAGCTATGCTAAATCCTCTGCATTTCTGCACATTGTCTTTCCCACTCATCTGTAGTGCCTCTCCCTTGACCTAGAGAATTAACTACTCTTCTCACTACAGAGTCCCAAACAGCTCCCTCAAAGGATCCCTAACAAAAACACACACCCCTCAGGCCTACTCAGAGGCCTAAATTAATTATGCTAATCAGACTACCCTGGCTAACCCAATTAAGTTTAATTAGCTGATGCCTTTCTTCCTAGAATACCTTGCCTTAGGGACATTCTACCTCTGTTTTTAAGCTAGCTGGAGAAGTCAATCTTCTCTTCTAAACTTGCCCCTTGGCTACAGACTTTCAGCAGGGACACACTCATGGCAGTCAGCCTTTCGAAAGCCTTAAAGAAGCTTCTTGTTTCCTGAATACTTAAAACTGGACTCTATTTGCATTGGAATTTGAGCTGTGATCAAAAGCAGCTTATTTAGCAAGTCTAGTTCTCATATGAAGCCAGGAATACCATTAATAAGCATCCTTTCTTGGTTTTCTCTCTCATTGAGACACTTTATAGCTCTCTGGCCATATTCAGGAAGACCTCTGTCTTGAGATAGCTGGGTCATTGGCCATCTACTTCCTATCTGATCCTGAAGCTGTGCATTATTTCACCTATGTCTCCCTTTGATTTCACTGCAGGAAACCTCACCTTCTTATATTTACTAGACCAGCCCACACACAAAATACAGTGATGCAGAAAATTTCCTCCCTGGCAGATCCTGGTTAAACTTTCTCCTGTATGAGCCTGAAACTAACTTCCCTCACTCCTCTGTAGAATATAGCTGAACAAAAACTTTTGAGTTTCTAGTTCATAGAAAAATTCATTCTTTTCAAAACTTCTATCAGAGGAAAGCCTAAACAGAAAATCTGAAAAATTTCTACCAACTGGAATTCTAAACTGGTGGTGCTTCAGAAATACTGAAAAAGTATATTTTCAGAAAAATGCAGGCCTCTGGAGCTCTTCAGATAGTCAATTAAAGTTAACATTCCTTTCCTACTATCAGTAGACTGTTCTTTATATTATTTCCAGTGGTAAACTTGAAAAACATTTATTTCAAATCACAGAAAATTTAAAAGGAAGCTAGAAGATATCCTTCTTGAAGTGTTTTTTTCTTATGAAAATAGAGTTGTGAAGTCAGAGGAGAAAGAGAAATAAAAAGGTGGTGTATGTTGATCAAATGACTTTTTAACCAAAATGCAAATCTCTAAAGAAGAATTCAGAATTGCAAAATACATTAAATTTTTAAGTGGTTTTTTTTTTGTTTAAGTTTTAAAAGTTGACACTATTTTAGTCTGGCCATCAAAATTTTTCTATTGTAAAGGAGGTTAATAATAACTGAAAAATTCAGTTGGTTCAGTAGAAACCTTTAGTGTAACCCAAAGACTTTTGCCCAACTAACAGAACTGTTCCCATTTTTACAAAAAAAAAAAAAAAAGGAAAATTCTCCATTTTGACAACGATAACAAAAACTTACTATTGTATTTATTGGGTTTATCCTGAAGGTTAAAAGTAGTTATTATAATGAACATAGTCTTATTTACAAGCACTAAAAGAAAATGTGATTTTGGACAAATGGACATTAGTTAAAATACATACTGAAGTGACCAGTATCATACGATAAATAATGATCTAGGAAGATTTAATAAGTGATAGAAGAATTTGGGAACATCATTGCTCAAATATTTTATCCCATTCCAATGTCTGTATTCTAAAGAAAATGCTGAAAACCAGGAGAGATTCCTTAAGATATTCTAAGGAATACAATGCTCTGCAATGAATAATAACACAACTTACCTTCCTACAAAAGTGTAAGTTTGCCTCACATTATTGTCTGCTTAGCTTTTCACCAGCACAATCAAAGTAATGAGAGGCATATACGGACTTATTCCAAATATTTCTAAATTAAGATGATAGTTTCAGGTTTTAATTTGTGGTTTTGTTTGGGTTTTTGTATTATGCAAAGGTACAAAATGCATCAATCTCTTAGGAAGTATTTCTACTGATTTCAGTAAAACTTTTGACTAAGTAAAGATTGCAAGGTTAGTGCCTTGATTTTACATTCCAACAACATGAATATGCTTTGCAGGTATGGCTTCTATACAGGCACAGTTCTTAACAGGCTGTAAAATCCAGAACACTTTGTAGTAGTTCACTACTTTGCAGAATGCCAACTATTCATATTTCTCCAATTAAATACATTAGTAGTATGCTCTTAAACAGAAATAGGAATCTCTGACAGAAATAAGGAAGACTTTTATAAAGCTAAATGTTACATTTCCAATTATAACACTTGGGAAAGTGATAGGAAAAAATGCTGGCTGTTACATACCAGAAGAAACAAGTCAAAACTGACTTTCTTGAAGGTTTTCTTTTTTCCCTTATCACAGTTCTACACAGTGGCACCTTCTGACCTATCATGTTGAAGATGTTCCAGCTATTCAGCTGTTAGAATGAACTCCAGGAGCAAGTATGAAATGAATTTCCTATTGAAAACATGTTGATAAAATGTTGGCAGGTAGAAGTAGTGGCACATGATGGAGGGAAAACAACTTTGAAAATAGCCAATCTAATGTTCATATTTGGAATTAGACAAGTAGTTGCCTGAAGCTTCCTCTGTAATCAGGAAACTGCATATCTTGCAAATTGTATTAGGAGATGGATTCCTCAAGCCAAATAAATAACCTGCAGTGCATACGAAGTACAGATAGCATGTTTCCAAAGCTGCTTATTTGGGATACAACCATTATTATAACCAAATTCTGCTGTGGATTAGCTCCCTTAGCTCCACTAAGGTCAGGTTGTCTGTAGCTTGTATTTAGTTCTTAAAAAGTGGTATAGCACTGAAAAAATAAAAGATTGAAATGATGACATTAACATAGCAATAGTAAAGTCACAAAATAGGTAGCATATCACTGAGTCAATGATTTGTTGATACTTTAAGTTTGGACTTAGACTGATTAGCTCAGTATCCCATCTACTTGAGAAAAGAAGTCAAATGTATGATGCCAGTACATAGAAACTACAGGCTATATACTCATGTATAACATTTTCAAGTGGCAGAAGAGTGTGTGTATTTTGAGTTCGAAGGAGACTGGGTGAATCTCTAAATATTCTCCCTGAAACTACCATTAACATGAATCTCTCTCAAAGTTTTAAACAACTATCCTAAAGATAGTAATATAGCTTTCTAGGTAACTTCCGAAGTTACTTGTACTATACAAATCCTCTCTTTCTAACGGTTTTACGTAGGTTCCAACATGAGAGGATGTGGTGAATCATGCAGTAAGTCAAGGAATTATTAGAGTATGGTAGTTACTCAAGAAAGTTCAGATGGTACATATTTCTCTTGAAGGCAGAGGACACTAGTGGAGAGGAATAGTACAAAACAAGGGAGTAAAGTTCAGACAAGCCATTCCTTTTCAAGTCTTCTCACTCTTCACCTCATAGTTCCTTTTAATCCCTCATGGATGCTTCTGTTTTCTGTGATTTCATGTCACAGTCAAACAACAGTGAGTTAGAGAACGCAATTTAGAAGGATGGCACGCTGTAGCAACAAAAGATGTGGCAGGGGAGCTGCAAATGAGAAGTATTGGTCTCTCTTCACTCAGTGTTGACTTCTGAAGATTTGTAGGAAGAAAGAGTAGCCCTCAAGACCTGCAAAGATCTGTAGTCATATTTTTTGAGAGAGACAAGCTCCCATTGACAAGTTTCCCCAAACTGGATTTATTTTCCGATGTCTTAACTTTGCAAGCAAGAGGCTGAAGTAATTTTTCAAGCTCACTGAAGACAACAATCTGCTGTGATGTTTCAGTTTCAAAAGATGACATGCTACTGGTTTAATCAGTCTTTAGCCATCATTGCTAGTCAGTAGTGGGATTTTCAATGTTAGTCTGTACCTACTCTGATCTCCAATCTCCTGCTACAGAGAAGGAATAGGAATTAGTCTTGGTGAATATTTCTGGTTTTCTGGTGTCATGACTCGGTAAGTTCTTTAGCAATCTCTAGAACTTTTATAGAGAAATCCTGCCTTGATTTTAGAATTTGAACAGTTAAAAAATAATATTTTGTGGTGATTTTCATGTATGGAGCAAACCAAATAAGGAATGCGGTTGGATGCCTTGAGTGGTTAGATGTGAGACATAGCATGGACTAACAAAATATACCTCAGAATACTTACAAATTAAAGGATAAACTCCTCCACATTGTGCATTGCCAAGTAGATCTCTCCCCTCCCTGCTTTTTTATGATATTCCACTGAAAACTGAGACACATTTTACTTTTTTGTTTTGTTTTGAGCACTATTTCTGTGTGAAGCCTTAAGGAACATGTACACATTTGGTTTAAATGATTCTTACATACAGCAGCACCCTGTCTCTTCAGCATAGAGTTCTTAAGACCCTACTGAAAATGACATCCACATTTTCACTCCTTCAGGGTATTTTTTAAATAAATGATTGAAACATCTTTTATTTTCGTTATCAATACAAATTAAAAGCCAAGCATATTTGGGAATTAGTTCGTTTAGCAGTTATGACAGTTTTATAAAACAGCAAGTCAAAACTGTGGAGCTTTATGTGTGGAATAATATGATTATCTTAGGCTGTGCTTGCATTAGCAAGTAATTCAGTGTGATAGGAATAGATCAGAAGAGCAAAAAATTTGGTGCTGAGGAGCTTAGATCTACATTATACAGTTTATTGCTACACTATTTGCTCCTGTCCAACCAGAGGCTGTAAGCCTAAGAGACAGGTTTAGCATGAGAATATACTGCACGAGATCTGGAGTGCTTGCCCGAGGTTTTCAGGTTGCCATGAGCTGGTGTCGTTATGACTTCATCATAACCAGATAAAATTCCAAGAACCTTACCTGTATTCAAGAAAACACCAGCACTGATGAGAACCTAACAATCCTAATTTACCTCTTGACAGAGAGAAACAGCCACTTTCAGAAAGAAATTCATCCCACTGTGAAACAACTGCCAGAGAGGTACAGATTAGAATGTACATCTTGCTTTATATACTACAGAAGTTCAATCAACTAGTCTAGTTATCTAGTACCTAGAACATCAAATTTAGGAAGCAAATATCCAAATAGCGCCTCCTTCATTACTAAATTTTTTTTATGCTTTAATTAATGTTAAATCAGTTGTAAAATAATAGAGGCAATGTTAATTCAAACCGGTAAACAGTATTATTTCAAAAAATTAATTTTCTTTAGAAAAAAAACCACAAAATACGGAGGCATAGTAATTCAAGGGGAAAGGTGAAAACACACTGGCAAAGAAATGTTCAGAAAACTGGGAAAATTTAAAAGAAATTATGTGAACTGAAAATGTTTCATTCAAACTCACACACAATCTATTTTCTTAAGCTTCTATAAATTTTTAGCTCATTTTCTTTTTTTCTTTTTAGTCTTGGCAATTAAATGTACTTAATTAAATCTAAGTTTTCCATTTTTCCATTTTCATTAAATGTTATTATTTTTAAAGATTTCTGTTGTGAAAGATTTCAGTATTGTCTAAATATTTCCCTGATGTTTTTTCTTGACAACCTTATTCGTTTTACTTGACTAAATTTTCAGATAATTTAATCTCTGTAAAACTTAGCTTTATTATTTATTGGAAAATTTTATCCCACTTCTTTCAAAACATCAAGTGTAAAACATATGTACACATATGGGCAGACTTTGTCTAGTTGTTATACAGACAATTTTATCTTCAGTCTTTCTGGTTAAAGTAGTGCTACAGACATGTTCATGCTCATTCTAACCTAAAAAAAAATCTGTACTTCAGTGAAAAAGAAAATAAATTATATATCATACATATTTGAGACCTGTTATTTTCAATAATAACATGTGATAGAAGCATTCATTACAGACTAGAAATAACTTATTGCAACAGTTTGCCATGGTAGAGTTCATGTTGAGTGTGGAGATGCTGACAACAAACAGAAAGAAAGCAAATACAACTGGCTCTTTTCCAGTAGATGACATTCATCAAAACAGTATATTTCCAAGGCACATTATTATTGCTCCTCAATCTGCAAGTTCAAGGTAGCATCTTAACACAAGACAGAAACAAACAGATATTTCTCTTAGTTGTCAGCACTGTTCATTTCCCACCTCTGCAATAAATCTAAGCTATTTTAAGAGCACTTCTCCCTCAACTTTCAGGTCAGACTTAATTTTCAGGTGTCATCCATAGGTTACTAGAAATATGCAAAGCTACCTGAACTTATGAGTTGAACAGCTTTTCTAAAGAAACATGCTTTTGTCAGCCAGACAAATGTCTCTCTCACATATTTTTGCAGATTACAGAAGTGTTTTGATAATAAGTATGGGTCAGACCTTTGGCAAGTGTAAATCAGAAGAGCCCTTCCAAGGCCTAGCTAGTTTTAGTCCCAGCTAAGGGAGTGATTTACACCATCTTGGGACTTTTTCAGTCTGTGTATTTTATTGTTCCCTTCTGAAGTAATATTCAAAATAATACTGCATGTATTTTTAATACTGTTACTGTAATGAAATCATAAGATGGAAAATTCTAGTGAATTAGACAGGTAGAAATAACCTGAAAGGTTTTGGAATAATCAGAATGTCTGCAAGCATAACATTTTTTGAAGGAAAATGGGAATCTTGAAAGTTATGGAAATTATAATGTTTTAAAGAACATCTATAGAAGCTGTGCTACCCAAAACAGTTAACTGCTTGAAAAGCAGCAACTTCTGCCCACACCCATACCAGTACAGCCCTGCAGCTGACTTCATGCTTCTAAACAGGACCAGTCAAGGACAGATACTTGTATTAACACCTTTAGTCTGCTGCAAGTGCGGGAATACATACATGAATAGTGTGCATGACACTGAAGGAAGATTTTTGAAAATAGCTTTGAAGACTTTGAAAAATATCTGAGAAATTTTAAAATCACTTACAAGCTCAAACTTCTTTTCTCAAGGCTAATCTAACACAGCGTATTTTGATTCAGCCTGTACTGTGCGATGGAGACTAAGATTGCTGTTACTGGCTACTGGCTGCATGCTGCCACTGGCTACTGCCATGCCTGCTTTAGAAACAAGTGTGTCACCTCAGCTAGTGACACGTTTTGTCCAAGCCAATTAAGCCTTGCTGTGAGGCACAGTCTTGCACCAATATAGCTCTTATGCTTTTTAACCCTACTTGTTATCGGTGTT
This sequence comes from Cariama cristata, assembly GCF_000690535.1. Taxonomy (NCBI): domain Eukaryota; kingdom Metazoa; phylum Chordata; class Aves; order Cariamiformes; family Cariamidae; genus Cariama; species Cariama cristata. The sequence goes on along the minus strand of NW_009637209.1, from coordinate 37,885 downwards.
ATGCCACATGGAACAGTTGGGTTTGGTGTGTATACTGGCTCAGATTAGCACAAATTCATGGATCTCTGATCTCCAATCTGCTATATGAAAAATATTCATGTAGGTTTATCTTGTAAAATTATTTTCATTCATTAGTCTTTGTATGTCTTTCAATTAATTTCTATTTCTTGAACTTTAATGGTGAAGATCTTAGGAGATACCCCACAAGGAATTTGTACAGGGATATTCATCCTTTCCTTTGGTTTCCCAGAAATATTAAGCTCGATGTATCCAAGGACCATATTTACATTCTCTGAAGCTGCATTACGTTGATGGCTCCTCATGACATGGCGGTTGTTCATGGATTTTTCTCTTTCCAGCTGAAGAGCTACAAGAATATAGCAAGCATTCACATTAAGCTTGAAGCTGGGATTCACGGGGATCTAGTCTAAGCAGATATCTAGTTTTCCTCCAAAAGCAATGTAGTGAGAAAGGTACCTCTAAAAGCCAGTACAACCTATCTATCTTAGATAACTGTTTTAGCATAGGATAAGTGTCCTTGTAGACACATTTCTCTACGTTTACTTCAAGGAGCCCAGGTGAACAGCTTAAAGTAGGCCTCTAAGTTTTAGACAGATAACGATGGGTAAGATGAAAAGGCCAAATTCTGTGACCTTTTATTTTGTACTATTAAATCTTATTCCAATTCTGTTACTCTAGTCCTCAAGGTCTCTTAACTCTGCATGGTGTTCAAGTGCTGCTTTGTATTTATAGTTCCTTTCACTTTTATGCCATCAGCAAATTTCATTAAAACATTTTTGCTTTTTGTGCCAGGGTCATGAATGAGTCTATTAAATGACATCAATTCTGAGCCAAGTTTTGAGGAACTCCACTAGTAACCTACTTACAGCCCAACACTTTCCCTTTCAGTATATTTTTCTATTCTCTTTAGCCAAGGTCTTACACAGTGTAAAAAAGTTGTGTTACTTTGCATCTTTTTAGGCTAGAAATATCAGAAAATTATAGAAATTCAGAATTCGACATTGGAACACTTGATCTCTGCAAATTAGTAAAAAGACATTTAAACTATCTGGTCAAGGACCTCAGGAGCACAATTCAGTTGTCTACACATGCGCATCTAGTGCCCTCACCCTCAGTTGATGCTTTAGCAGTCCTCCTGTAGGTTCTGTGAGATATTTGCTATCTCCATATGGACATACAGGGTACCTTAGGATATATCAGGTGACACCAGAGGCCAGTGCTCAGGCAATTGATTTGTGCCCTTTGTTAATGTATTGAGTGTAGGCAGTAAGGTTTTGCTACAAGGTTGCAGGGGTGCCTTCTGTGGGAAGAGGTCAGGGGCTGCCCTCCGCCAGACATAGCCAGTTCAGGCCAGTTCCACAACATATCCACCACAGGCCAAAGCTGAGCCCATGAGTCAACTTGGTGGTGGTTCTGTGAAAACATATTTAAGTAAGGACAGAAAATGAAAGAGAGGAGAAGGGAACAAAGAGTGAAGAACAACAGAGGGAACACTAAGGTCAAAGGAGAAGGAGGTTCTCCATGCTGGAGCAAGCACATGCACCCCTCTCCCAAAGGGACTGAAGCCCATGAAGGACCCATGCCAGAGCAGGTACACCCTTTGAAGGGACTACAGCCCACAGAGGTCCTACATCAGAGCAGGTACTTCCCAGTCGATGTTGGAGTCAGTATTATTATAATATAATAATGATTATATGTTATTTATTATCATTATACTTAATATGAAAGTAAATTACAGTTTAGGGGCAATGTATTTATTACTAACTGGAAGGAAAACCCTTCACTTTATAGCACATGGCTGAATTGCAAAATTCTAAATCCCAGGGATATTGGTATATCAGATACACAAGAAATGGAAAAGGAGATAGTCTGTATCATTAGAGCCTAAAGCTGCAATGGCTTTACTTAATATTTAACATGTATAAGTTAGATACCTACATTCATTGTATAGGCTCCCTACAGTCACTCGAAAGGCCTAGGGGGAGAGTCTGTAGGTTCAGTAGTTTACTTTCTATAATCATTGACTATGCAGGAAGCATAACTATTTGTTTAGACCTGATACTTTTTTTTTTTTTTGACAGCTAAAGTTAACAGGTTATTCTGGACAATGACTATCAAAATCCTACCTGAAATACATCAGTAACTTCATATGCCTCCAATACAGAGAATATGGATAAGTGAATAGATCACTGCATTCACTATTACTTCACTCTCTGAGGAGTGATACATTATACCTACTAGGACTGCCCCAACCATTTTGGTGAAAATGAGTTATGATTTGCATCATTAACTATGCTTACTGCTTCAAAAATAGACTTATAATGTTTATATTCCCCATTTTCTGTTAGAATTTAAAGCTCTCATATGTTCCAAAATACATTCTTTTAAATTTTTCCTAGAATATTGCTACATTACAGAATTGAATGGGGTATTTCAGTTTGTTGATCTATATTAAGGCCAGTTGTGGTAGGAATACAAATTAGGCAAAATGTTTCTTAGCACCTGTGCAGTAAAACTATACTATGCAAAGATAGGTACTATTCAAGAAGGATATACAAGAGAAGCTAAACTAAGGTCTCTTCAGTAACCTCACAAAAGGGATGTAAGTGGCTCTGTGGGACAATTCATCACTTTCCCATGCTTAGTGAGGGGCTGTCTGGAGGCAAAAAATAAGAAATATAAGATTGAAGTGTCTGGATGGGCACTTGGCTCAGGACACACAGATGATCCATGTGGGATTAAAAATTTTTAGCCCCTTTTTTAAGATACACATCAAATAAAGGGGGACAAATGACCTCTATTTTTCACCACTGCTCACTCATTAAAGTGCATGTCAGGAAACTGGATGCCTAGGTTCTTCTGAGTGCAGCTCCACTTTCACAGAAGAGTCTTTCGGAATTAAGCGGCTCCCTAGCACTGTTCATCACAAGTGTCACCCACTTGCTGAAGATGATCCATGGTATAGGAAAGAATGGGAAAGATCTTCACTGATTCTAAATAGTGACAGGTAACACATCAACACCACAGTAGTGTCACAGTTTTACAGGTAACAGGTACCAACATTCTTCAGTGCTAATTCTATTCTGATATCACTGTACCTGCAGCCCTAGTCTTTTATCTACTTCACTCCTATTCTCGCGGCCCAAACCTCCTGAGACTCTGCCTCCACCCTTCCCACTTCTCCATCCGGAGCTATGCTGCAGGAGTGTTATAGAGTAGATATGAAAAGAGGTCCCTTTTGCCTTCACTGCCACCTCAGTCAGCAGCTCTCCTTGCTGTCTACAGCAAAATATCAAAGCTAAAAAGACTTTGTATACATGTGGCTTCACTGGAGGGAGAGTGGGCCAAGAGCAGAGGTGGTTGAGGGAGACAGGTTGGTTGGTTTAGGATGTTCATGCATGTGAGTTTCCGAGTGGGTGATAAAAAGGCAGTCCCAGAGCTTCCAGCAGCACATTTACTGAAATCTTCCCTGTGGAGTAAAATCAATCAAAAATTGCCTTTAGGCATTCAGTGAGGCAAGATCAACTGTAGAGCAGGGAAAATGTGTCACTGAAGAGAGATAACTTACCTGCTCTCTATAGTCTCCCAGAACTCCATCATCCTTTTCCAAAAGGTTTAATATCATGAAATGTGCTGATAACATGATTTTGAATTTTTTTTTTCTTTTTCACTGTAACAACATGCAAAATCCAAACTTTATCATCTATTTCTAATTCTTCATTTTTCATACCCTTTTCTCAATGACAATTGATTCCTTCTGATTCTGGCCATTCCTTGGGTTCTTCTAATATTCAGCAACAACCCAAGGAACAGTCTTTTAAGTGTAGAAATTCACAAATTTATTTAGGAAAAAAAACAACAAAAACCACAAAACCAGAACAAAGCATTTTCATTTTTCCACAGTTATTTTCCAGTGCAGGGAAAATGGAAGAAGTTCTTATATTCATTCTCATTCAAAATGGAAACTTTCTTGAAATGTCAAAATTTCTTCCAGAAGGGAAATTCAGAGTGTCAGTCAGCTCTGCCTGAAAGTACCTTTCTGAATTCATTCAACCTCAGAATCAAGTCTATGATTCTTTCCAAAGGTTCTGAAAAGCTGTATTGTATTTTCACTTTAAAATGCACATTAAAGCATTACATATGCTCCAATGTGCATTCTCAGCGACAAAAATGCTTTTAACCCTCAGCTTCTAAAAGCAGCTGCAGGGATTTGTTCCCCAGCGAAGAGAGTCTTAAAAAGGCCAACTGAATTTCTAGGTTCCTGTGGGACCATGCTAGGTTTGTTTGGTTTGTCTCTGGGGTCTTTCATACAGTTCAGCTGAGGGAAGTGCAATTTGTTCAGTTATGTTTGCTGATCATTCGTTTTTAACCAATTCAGCAGGCACAAATAACAAAAGAACTGGACTATCTAAGCAACAGGAAACATCTAAAGTGCACACAACTCCATTCTACAATTACACCTCCAAGAATTGTATGAATTAGAATCTTCCCTGCACGTATAAGGAAATAAGGATTATATCATTTTTCTTTCCCTCAGAAATTAAACATTAACTATCACTTACTAGACTGAGTTAAGTTTCTCTATTCATTTCTTATAGAAAACAGCAAGAAGGAATTAGGGGTTACCTGATGCTGTTGGTCACCCATATCACCAAGGTACCTCAGTCAATAACAAACTCTCAGTTATGTTCTGTGTAACTATTAAAAGATACTAGAAAAAGTTTATGCAAAAGTACTTAAAATTCCTTTTGGTTTTTTCCTCAGGATTTGGAATGATACATTCATTACTTCAGTGCATAATCAAAGTTGGTATGAAAGCTGCTTTAGTTGTCATCTGTGAAATACAACATAAACTGCTTCATAGGAAGTTCTTGTGATTATTGCTTTAGAGTAGGGGAGAGAAGCCTCAACTAAAACTGTGATCCTATTTAAAGGCATTGAGCAAACACATTACAAAACTGTCCCTGATCCAATTATTTTCCACTTTAAGTAAATAAAATAGGTAATAGCTGATAATTAAAATGATTATATGGCTTACTAAGCACAGTCAGCCAGTCCAAGGCAGGAACAGAACTTAGATTGTCAGGTCTTGGTCCAGCATCCAGATGTTGTTTGTGGACTAATCCTTATATTTTTTTTCTTCAACATTTCCTTCACTGCTCTAAAAGGACAGTTGTAAGATTCTCATCAGAGAGCATTTTCACACCAAATTCTAACAGATCTAGCATGGTCAGAGGGCAATAATAACTTTAAAGTTTAGCTTCACTTTTTGATAAGGCTGGACAGAAAGCCAGGAGACACTCTTTAGTTCACCCTTTTTTTACCTCTAAGATAGTCTATTCACTAGCATGTCACAGCTTTTACCTTCAGTTCCTGGCACAGTATTCGCAGTAGCCTAATCTGAAAATGCTAGTATAAATTTTACTGGATTCCCATCACAAAAGATGGAATACTCTTTTACTTGAAAAAATAAAGCATTATTGAAAATAAAGCATTGCACTGTTTTAAAATATTTTTTCTTATTACTGAAGGCAGACATTTCAAATAAGTCTGTCTTCATGGAAAGTAGTTCATATTCTGAGGCGTGCAATAGCAATGCAGTTATGGTAATAACTGTAACTAGGATCGAAACAGTACAGAGCCAATTGTCATTATCATTTGAAAAATATACTCTGTCCTACTAATAGAAATAAAAACTTAAATGTCTGAATGAATAACATAGTGATACGTTTTACTTCAGCTCTGTGAATGTTACTGTAGTCATCTTGGAATGCACTGATTCATAGTCAGACAATAAAAGATGCATCAGACTTTACTTGATCTTCCTTCTACCCCAGTTATGTATACGATATCTCTAACAGATCTGTGAATATAACAATCTACTCAAACTGCATTATTTATTTTTATGGCACAGTCACTATGTCAGACTAATACTAAATACACTTTGTTATGTTCTTACCTACTACCTTGGCCAAAACAATGAGAAAGAATGCCTAACAGCGTGAAATAGGTCAGCTTCAGACATGATTTTTATCAAAAATAAACAAAAATAACTTACATTTTGTTATGAAAGGTGACATAAATCTTTAGGCAAGCTTAGTAGAGTGTTACTTAATAAAGGTCCTTAGGACCAGAACACTTTTTGTCATATATTTATGATTGCATAACAAGAGATTACAGATTCACAAAACCAAAGTTCTAAGTACTAACTAAATGTAGTAATATATGATCAGTAAATTATACTGCTGTCATCATATGAAGATAAGTACCGCTAGTTCTTATAGTTGAGTTGAAGCCACTTTTTTGTTTTTAAATTCTATTGAGGGAAAAGATGAGGATAATGAAATGACAGTAAAAGGATGCTCTGGTGTTAGCAAGACTAGAAAACAAGTTTAGGAAACACATTTTATCAATAAATTTCACACAAATCAAGATTTAGGTAACTTTTGCCAGAAAACAGTGAACTATTCTGCAAGGTGAAATCATTATGTGGACAGAAGAGCAAGACAGCCTAATCTGATTATTCTGAAAATACCCACCTTATTGTACATAACCAGGAGAGCTATAAAGTAGTACTGCAGAAATGTGTTTCTTTTCTTCAGAAGATAACAATATATGAAAGTATTGATAGAAACCAAGACTGAAATCTGAAAACCCTAAAAGTAGATGTCATCAGACACCACAGAACATGTATATGTTCTAAATACAGCTACAGATAGAAAAGTGTAGTAATGAGAAAAGATAGTTTCAAGGTTTTTATGGCTTGATTATCCATGGCTGTGGACAAAGAGCGATGGAGCCAGCAGCTACCTGTCATAGTATCATAGTAAGAAACCAACACCTTGATCAAAGTACCAGGATGTTACATTGCCTTCTTGCTGTGAGGATAGAAAATGTGACAAGGAGGGATGATGGGTTTTACTGCCAGTACCACAACATTGAGAACAAATAACAAACAAGGAGAGGTTTGAAGCAGGGACTGTCTTTCAATGTGTATTTTTTTGTAGCTCAATAGGGTTTTGAATCTGTCACTATAGTATATATAATGGATTTCTTACAGTCACTTTGGCAACTCAGAGACAAGTAGGAAGAAGCCTTAAAATTTGGAAGAAAACATGAGGACACTCTAACTAGGGTTAGATCAGCTGGTGGTTAGGAAGTCTTCCTAACTTTCACTAATAAAACCACAGCTAATTTAAATGTTGTTATGATTTTATAAATCCCAAATTTAAAATAGTTCTTGTATCCTAAAAGAAAAGTTGTTCCACAATTCATGGAATATATATATCACACCAAATACAGAATTTATTTTTGAAAGTTTATTTATGCTTTACTTGTCTGAGTAGTGTAAGGAGGCACCAACTAGAGTATGAGAAGGTGCAAAAGATGGGGAAGAATTATATAGAATGATCAAAGAGGATGCAATGAAACACTATGGAATCAGTTTAAGCGAGTGAAAAAAAAAAAAACAAACACACACAAAAAAAGAATGTCTAAAGGCTTTGTTGGCAGTGAGTTCTACTAAGCAACAGAACAAATGGGAAACAATAGAAACTATAAATGTTGGCACTTGTGGCATTTAGAACTCAATGGGAAAAATATTAGTATAGAAGGTACCTAATAGGGGAAACATGATTTACTGAATACAGAGAGAACTTGGCAATCTAGAAAGCTGGATTCTAACCTAAACATAAGCTGCTGCCACCTTGCACGAGTGTACACAAGATGTTTTAACTATTCTTGCTGTCTGCCTGACTTCTGACTGTCTTGTTGGCTTAGATTATTAACTTTCTAAGGTTTAGACTGCAAGTTCCCTTTTAACATGTGCTTGTACCACGCCCAGCACAACATAGCTTCAATCTTATCTCAATCACTGCCTCTTTATGGTATGGAAAAATAAATAATAAATACTGTTTTCAATTATTTTGCAGAGTAGAAACTTGATGCAGTGAGATTTTGAGAACTTTTAGGTTTTATATTCTTTAACATGAAGACTCAATTAAAATATTATCAGCAGCAGTGGTATAAAAGTTGAAGAGTATTTATTAGTTTAAATATAGACTTGATAAAACAGAGTAGATGAGACTAGCCTACAGGAGTAGCTACAGAATATATGCTTCTCCAGGCAGGGGAGACAACATTTGACAGTTCAGGGATCTGCTTGAAATACCATGGGCAAAAGTCCTGGAGAAAAGAGAGGTCCAGGAGAGCTGTTTGACTTTTGTGGATCAATTCTTCCAAGCTCAAGAGCAGTCAATCCCAAAGTGCAGGAAATCAAGAAAGGTGGCAGGAGGCCCGCTCAGATCAGCAGGGAGATTCTGACTAAACTCATACATCAAAAGGAAGCATACAAGACGTGGAAGAAAGTTCAGGTCACCCAGGAGGCAAATAGAAGCACTGACTGCTTGGTCACGCAGGGACCATGCAGGGGTGTGGTCAGGAGAGCCAAAGCCCACCTGGAGCTGAACCTGGAGGGGGAGGTGAAGAGTAACAACAAAGGCTTCTACGGGTACATCAGCAGCATAGAGAAGATGAGGGAAAATGAGAAGCAGCAAAGAGAAGATGAGGACCCACTTCTGCATGGGGTAGGGGACCTGTTAATAAAGGACATGGAAAAGGCTGAGATACTCCACGCCTTCTTTGCCTCGGTTGTCAATGGTGTGATTTACCAACAGAAATCCCAGGGCCCTGTGAACAGTGGGAAAGTCTGGTGCAAGGAAAACTTACCCTCAGAAGAGAAGTGCTGAGAGAGCTGATCAATGTCATTGTAAGGCCACGTCTGGTTATCTTTGAAAGTTCATGGCTATTGGGAGACAGAGAGGGGATTCTTAAAGACTGGAAGAAAGAAAATGTCACTCCTATTTTGAAGAAGGGCAAGTAGAAAGATTTGGAGAACTACCTTGAACTGTAGGAATATGACGGAATAACCAAATCTGAAAGCCATTTTCAGACATGAAGGACAGAATTGTGACTGTGGTTCAGTCAGCATGGATTTACAAGGGGCTTGACCACTGTGAAGTGACTAGCTCAGAGGACAAAGATAGAGCAGTAGATATTGTTTATCTTAACTTTAGTCTCCTATGACATTCTCATAGACCAACTGATGAAATATGTGCTTAATAAATGAACAGTGAGATGAACTGAAAACTCGCTGAACTGCTAGGTTCAAAAGCTTACCATGAGAGCGTGAAGTCCGGCTGGAGGCCAGCCACTCATGATATACCCAATGGATCAATATTGGGGCCAACACTGTTTAATGACATAGATGATGGGACAGAGTGTACCCTCAGCAAGTTTGCAAATTACACAAGACTCTGAGGAGCAGCTGATACACCAAAAGGTTATGCTGTAATTCAGAGGAACCTCGAGAAGTTGGAGAAATAGGCTGATAGGGATCTTATGAAATTCAGCAAAGGGAAAGGCCAAGTTCCACATCTGGGAGTGAAGAACCCCATGGATCGGTAAAGGCACCAAGGGAAAAGGGCCTGGGTGGACAGCAAGTTAAACATAAGCCAGCCATGTGTCTTTAAGCCAAAGCAAACCAACAGCTTCCTGTGCTGCATCAGGAGGAGTGTTGCCAGCAGGTCGAAGGAACTGATCCTCTCCCTCTATTCAACACTGGTGAGGACATACCTGGAGTACTGCGTCCAGCTCTGGGCCCCTGTACAAGGGAGACATGGAGCTACTGGAGAGAGTCCAGCAAGAGGCCGCTAAGATAATTAAGGGACTGGACTATCTGTCCTATGAGGAAAAGCTGAGAGCACTGTGACTGTTTAGCCTGGAGAAGAGAAGGCTCAGGGGATCTTATCAATGTGTATCAGTATGTGATAGGAGGGAGTAAAGAAAACGAAGCCAGGCTCTCCTCCTTGCTACCCAGGGAATGGGCAAGAGTAAATGGCCACAAACTGAAACACAGGAAATTCTATTTAAGCATAAGAAAAAAGTTTTTTACTCTGACGATGGGTGAACATCAGAATAGGTTGCACGGAGAGGCTATGCAGTCCCCATCCCTGCAGATATTCAAAAGCTGTCTGGACTTGGCCTTGATTAACCAGCTCTAGCTGAACCTGCTTGGGGCAGGTGGGTTGTGCAAGAAGATCTCCAGAGGTCCCTTTCAACCTCTGCAACTCTCTGATTCTGCATTTTATGCAGCTATTACAATCTGAAAGGTAAGAAGCATAGAAAGACAGCTTTTCAGCTCCAACGCTTCCAATAATGAGTAAATTTACATTTGATGAGGATCTGGCTAAGAGAGCTTTAGAGTATTAGATGCAACAATTCTTATATAAGCAGAACTGGCAAATGGCATAAGAAAATGACGCCGAGTCACGGAAATGTGCTGACATTTAAAGCATGCTTCTCAGAGCAAGCATTCACGTTTAAGGAAAGAAAAGTGAACTAGCAATTACCATTAATGGGAATGGTGGCAAAACACAAAGGAGTGTTGGGGAAAGTGTGTATATGTGGAAAGATGTGAGGTAGATATTTCCTACGCTCACTAATCTAGCAGAAATGCTAAAGGTTTTAAAATAGATAACAAAGTACATGCAGAGAAGCAGACAGAATGCTGAAAGCAAGGAGCCAAAAGATGAAATAAGACTTTGGTGATAAGAAGGGTGATAGGAAGTGTCAGAGCCACTTCATCTAATAAGCTGTTGTTGTTTTCAATCTTTATTTCTAATTTGTCTTTCCTTTAACATCCATGGAAACAGCCAAATGCTTTACTTCTCCCATTAAGGATTCTGGAATATGATAGAAGTGCAGGAGAAATTCAGGGAATAATTCTAATTCAGTATAAATTTAGCTGCTGTATATATTCAAAGGGCACAACTTATTCCTTCCAGTATGCTTGCTGGCCTAAAGAAGAGGATTGTAAGTCCCCCTGGTCATTTATTTCCGAAGTTACTATTGATATGAGACACTATGCAGTACAGCAAATGAGATAAGAATCAGTTAAATGTTAAAGCAGTTCACTGTTAATTCTCAACTGTCTGTGTACCTCAAACCGTCAGAATTACTTTATGAATTATTCTAAAATCCTTCTCTTGAGATTCTTTCCTATTTCATTATTAAATACATTAAATTTTATTTCTAAATCATATGTATAATAAAACAGTTTAGAAAGTATCTGAACATGTATTTATTTTAATCCTTTGCCTTTTATTTCTCTTGATTAGCTGAGAATTTCCAAAGAAAATAAAAATTTGATAAGGTAAGAGATGATATCACTGGAGACAGAAGTTTCCTTCCTTCAATGCAGTGAACTGTAAACAAAACACTATTGTAATAATTTGGGGTTTTCTATTCTCGATTCCACCTACAGATAGGAAGAATTCTTTAGTCACGGTGAGACTGTTGGAATTAAATCTAATTAAGTTACCTTCTTGCTTAAAAAAAGTGAGGTCTATGTACTAGAGCATTGCCAACATAAAAATAAATGCAATGTGCCTTAATTTGACTGACTTTCTGCAAAATATTGTTGCTGACAAAGATGATGTTTGATACATACTAGTTGATATTTCTCACAGCATAAGTATCTCACTGACATTTTCATAAATCTTCCTCTTTTTTTATTTATTACAAGAATAAGTGTGGTTGGAGGCTCTGGGAAAGGTTTTCATGCCATCTTCACAGTACAGCTAAGGGGAAAAAAAATGCAAACTGTGGGGGCTTTTAATATTTTGGTGTGCTCAGACTTTAAAATCACAGTAAGAACTCTAATGCAGCTTAAAGGAAAGAGGAGAAGTTTATGAAACTATACACTTTATCAACAGCTTTAGAAGCATCTCATTTTTCTTTAGAATAATAGCTAAAATTTGACCTTTGAAGTTCTTTTCATCTTACAGGGAAAAGTTAGCTTTCTTTCATGAACTTATCCTTTATAAAGAAAGCAGATAAAACATCTGTTACTAATTATTATTTATTCGTATCACAGTAACACTGAAAGGCCCTAACACAAATCAGAGGTTCCATTGTACTTTATGCTAGAAAATACGTTCAAGAAGACAGTCTCTGCTTCAAAGACTTTACAGACAAGTCAGACATGTTCTTTCTTCTGAAGATTAGAGATGAGGTATTGTAGCACAGAACAATTGCATTTCTCCAAGTCTGTGATAGAGACAGGAATTAAACTTAGATGTTCTACGGATAATCTTAATTCTTTTGTCACTGGATGACCCTTCGTTTTCAAGTACAAAATACTCCCTGGATACTGGACCTAACCATGGAGGCTGCAAGAAACCTTCTTGGACATATAACTAAATATTTTGTACCAGTTTAACCCATGATCAAAGCAGGAAATCTTTTCCCAAGCTGGAGGGAGATAAAATGCATTTTGGATTTTTTTTCATACACATAGAAAACTTAATTTTTCTTAATAATTCACATCATGCATGTTTGGATTCATGCTTCATTAGGATTTAATTTTTGCACTATTTCTTCTGTGATGAACCTTGTTTCACAAAATTTGTGTTATTTGATTTCCTAACAGGCTGGATGTCATTACAAAATACCAATACAGGTTTTCCTTTCCTGTATAGAATATGCCTTCAGTATGCATGAAATATTCAATGAATAAATTACAAAAGACTTTCCAAATTATCTATTGATCCTCGTGCAGTACATGGTAGGGACACAAAACTGATGAAAACTTCAGTGAAACTAAAAGAAAGAAGATCCAGAGCTTGAATCGTTATAAAACTCACAAAGTAAAGTGAATGGCAGCACGTTTTCTCCAACACCTCCCCAAACTGGCTGAATGTGTATATCTGAGCTTTCATTAATAATAATTTGAGGTCCTTTTTTCACCACCTCTACTGTGTTAGCAGGAACTGGAAAACAACTCATGGAGGTAGAGGTAATCAATTATTACATTAATTCTACATCAAATGCAGGATACTGTGCACTAACCAAAGAGGAATAGACTTTTTAAAATATCAAGTGTCCACACTTTGTGTCAAAATTCAAAGGAGTCTAATGTTCAGAAGATTGTTTCAAAGCTGTTTCTGAAACTCAGATTAATCAAATGTATCTGCAGAAAACTCAGAGGCAAATGTATAATTATATATTACAGAATCACAGAATGGTTGAGGTTGACAGGGACCTCTGATGGTGGCCAACCCACCTACTCAAACAATGTCACCTAAAACCAGTTGATCAGGGTCATGTCTACACAGCTTTTGAGTATCACCAAGGAGGGTGACTCTGCAACCTGGGCAACCTGTCCAAGAGTTCAGTCACCCTTATCCTCACAGTAAAAATTTTTTCTTCATGTTTAAGCAGAATTTCCTGCATTTTACTTTGTGCCCATTGCCTCTTCTAACTTTGTTGGACAGCACTGGATAGAGTCTGGCTCTGTCTTCTTTACACCCTCCCTTCAGATATCCATAGACATTGATAAGATGCCCCCTGAGCTTTCTCTTCTCCAGGCAAAAGAGTCTCAGCTCTCTCAACTTTTCCTCATGTGACAGATGGTCCAAACCCTTAACCATCTTAGTGGCCCTTTGCTGGTCATTCTCCTGTAGTTCTGTCTGACTCTTACTGCTAAGCCCAGAACTGGACACGGTACTCCAGATGTGGTTTCATCAGCGCTGAATAAAGGGGAAGGATCACCTCCCTCAACCTGCTAGCAATGCTTTGCCTAATGCAGCCCAAGATACCATTATCCACCTTTGCTGCAAGGCAAGTTTCTGGCTCATGTTCAACTTGCTGTCTGCCAGAATCCCCAGGTCCTCCTCTGCAAAGATGCTTTTCAGCTCTCATTGTATATAGGTGCCTGGGGTTCTTCCTCCCCAGGTGCAGGACTTGGGCTTTCCCTTTGATGAATTTCATGAGATTTCAGTCAACCTATTACTCTAGCCTGTTAAGGTCACTCTGGATGGCAGCACAACCCTCTGGTATATGAACCACTCCTCCCAGTTTTGTATCATCAGCAAACTTGATGGATGATTACTCCATCACCCAGATCATTAATAAAGATGTTGAACAAGATTAGAGCCAGTACTGATCCTCAGGGTACACCGCCAGTTACTGGCCTCCATCTGGACTTCATACCACTGATCACCACCCTCTGGGCCTGGTCATTCAGCCAGTTCTCAATCCACCTACCTTGCTGTCTGCTCTTCCAGCCCCTACTTCAGCTTCTCTATGAGGATCTTATGGGAGACAGTGTCAAAAGCATTGCTGAAGTCAATGTAGACAACACTCACTGCTCCTCTCTCATCTACCAAGCCAGCCATTTCATCATAGTTCCCTGGGTCCTCCTTCTTGCCCCTCTTCAAGGTAGAAGTGATGTTTGCTTTCCTACAGCCCTCAGCCATCTCTTCCAATCACCATGATTGTTCAAGGATTATTGAGAGTGGCCTCACAATGACATGAGGCAACTCCCTCAGCACTCATGGGTGCATCCCATCAGGGAGCATGGACTTATGTATGCCCAGTGTGCTTAAGTATTCCCTGATCTGATCGTCTTCCACCAAGAGTACATCTTCCTTGCTCCAGCCTTTCCCCCTTGTCTCCAGGCGCTTAGATTTTATAAAAGCCAATCCTGCTTGTAAAGACTGAAGAGAAGGCAGTATTCAGTCCCTTGGCTTTTCCATGTCCTGTGTTACGAATTCCCTGTCCCATTCAGCAGCAGGCCCACATTTTCCCTAGCCTTCCTTTGGCTGCTTACATTACTTACAGAAGTGTGTTTCTGTGTGTTTCTTCTCATTATGCACTGCTCCTGATTCATTATTTTTCATATGTGATGTTTAGTCTGAGAACATTTGCTCTGCAGTGAAAACAAGCAATTTAACTTATGATTTTTTTCCCAATATGGCCACAGTATCTTACAGGAAAAAAAATATGCTACCTTTAGAGGTGTCATTTACAGCATTTTTGTGTTTTTAAAAAGGTCTAATACTACACTGATAAGAAAAAGACTTCTCAAAATAAATCTCTTCAGGGCTGCTTGTTTTAATTCTAATTCATTCTGTGGGCCCAGAGATGATGTCACTTTAGTAAGTTTGCTGAAACAAAGATGCCATGTTAAATGATATTTCTTCAGCCTTTTTGGCATGGCTGGCTGCACTCAAAACTTTTCCTTCTTTATTAAGTTTGACCCAATAAAGTTAAGACATTTTGAAAACAGAATGCAGCTAGGCAGCAAATAATCATAGACACACTAGATTTTTTGACATAAAAATATATTTGTTTTATACTGTTATGTCAAAAAAAAAAGCTATGCTTCCTCCATTCCTCCTATCCAGTTATACTTTTTAGCACCTAAAATGTGAATTTCAATTAATTTATTTTGAAGTCTGTAGGAAGAAATTTACAGAGACAAATGTTTTATATACACACAGTCTGAGTTTAATGCTTTAAAATGTAATGAGTCGTAAGAGAACAGGTTAGTCAAAAAAAAAAAAAAGACTTTAAATGAAGGTGAGAAAAGGCAGGAATTAAATCAATGAGAGATCTGAGTTTCATATGGAAATAATTAGGAAGAAGAAGTGGAAACTTACGAGAGATGGCTAAGTTACTGATGTTAAAATAGATGTGACTTCAGAAGGCAGCTGGAGGCATCCTTCCAAATCGGAATCTTTCCCT
>NW_009637209.1:368-22245 GCF_000690535.1 Cariama cristata | reverse complement strand
TTCCCTAAGAATTAACTGAAATATACCCTCCAAGCAAAAAATAAGTAGAAATACAAGGAAGTTTCATTAAGACTATTTTTCCCCCACTGATTAAATGTATAACAAAAATATATTATCAATTAAACCATCCATGTCAGATTATTTTCTTCTAATGCGTTAACTTTGGAGTATAGATCAGATGGAAAGTGTAACTCTTTAGAACCTAAATTGCTTATTTTTTTATAAAGATCTCTCAAGTTTTCCATAGTTTAAGTCACCTTAAACTATTCTTCCACTATTATTCTTCATTGATTGTGGAGTATAAAATGTTTCAGATTCTTGTGATCCCTCATTACCTTTTCCCTGGACCCACCATATTAACCCTGGTGAGCCACTGGTATAACCATTTCAATAATCATCCTAAGGAAACTTAATAAACAAACAGTAACATAGCCCAGTGTTTTCTCTTCAGAAGCAGGACATGCTCTCTAGGGAGCATATACACGTCCTTCTACTATTTGCCATCCATTCTCCTCACCATCTCCCAACATTCAGAGTAGTAATTGCAGGGAGTACATCCTTGACTTTAGTATGCATTTATCAACCTGTTGCCCAGGAACTTGATTAGTCCATTTTTGAAGCTGTTTGGTATTATTTATCTCCACAACTTTCCGTGGCAACACATGCCAAAAACTCTATGCCACTAACCACTATGTAAGGCAGTATTTTAATCTGTCTTAAACTCTCATCCTGCTAGTTTCAGTGAGTGTCTTCTTATTCTAGTACTGTGGAATTTAATGCGTAACAGCTGTGTATTTGCCTTATCTACTGTCTTCATGACTTTGTCAATATTTATCATATCTCTCCCTCTAGGCTTTTCTTCCCCAAACAGAAAGGCTCAAGCATTTTAATCTTTTATTGTAAGACAGTGTTTTATTCCCATAATCATTTCAGTTGCCTTCTCTGCATCATTTTTAACTACATAATATCTTTTTTGGAGATGCAAGGAAAAGTATTGTATCAAGTAATCTAGTGCATCAAAGTTTTTCAGGGCAAAAAACCTGTTGCTTTCTGGTTCAGTCTCAATATTTTTCCTGATGATGCCCAATATTTTGTTTGTTCTTGAGAAAAAAGTGCACACCAAGCTGATGATTTCAGAAAACTGTCAGTGAAGAGTCCAAGATCTCTTCCTGAATTGTGACTTCTACTTCCATGTTCACCATTATTTTGCTCACAAACATATGCAGTGAGGTTCATAGAGTCTAAACCAAGTTGATGAGTCTAAAGAAATAAGAAGCATAAGATTTTTTTTTTTTCAGGGAAGGAGGAAATAACCTGGGTTCACACTGTCATATTAAAATAACCAAATCTCTAAGTGAAAAGGGAGATTTATCCTCTAGCTATGCTTTAAAAGAAAGCAGCAGCTATCACTGCATGCTCAGTAATCTGTAAGTATGAGGAAGCTTAGCAGATCATACCTCTCAAAGCAGGAAGGCAGTAGGTGCCTAGTTTCTGGATCCCTGAGTTAGGGCTGAATTGCTGAACTACCAGGATTGAGATACTCCTGACAACTGCAGTGACAGTGATTTAAGCATCTGGGCAACTTTAAGGTCAAGAACTGAAGTGCTTACAGATTACAGACTTGTCAAACATAAAAAAGCACTCTGTGGGAGCTCTGGACCTCACAGGTTTAGACTAAGACTTCAAAATATGCTGCTCTTCCACTTCAAGTACTTTAATTCTTTCCAAGATCCTACCTTTGGCAACTTCGTCAAAATTTTCTTTGAGTTTGCTCAGCAAACACATTTTTTGAAGAAACCAAATAGTTGTGAAAAAAAATATAAATCCCAGAATAATTTATGCATTTTTATCCTGTAAAAAAGGCCTAAAAATGAATGAGATGTACATTTTATGTTTCTCTTAACTATGTTTGTAATACAGTACTTCATACAAATGTATATTATTGACCTGTACTGAATGTAATATCTGGTGTTCTGATAAACTATATATGACTATATCGCACACTGTATGTGTCAAAGAAATTCACACAATTTCAAATCTGGATTTTTCCAATGTTAGCCTCTGCCTAAACCCACTAGCAAAGAATATCTTCTAGCCAAACAGCAAATACTTGTGCATTTGCTGCAGAATGTCTTGATTTTATTGTTAGCAAACTTGAAAATAATAGTCATTAGAATTCCAAAAAGTTTTCCACAGTTTACATAATCTGAATATTTTGTTTTCCATTTCTTACAAATCTAAGGTAAAAGTTTCTGTCTATATGCTTCTCCTCTTCCTGTCTTTCAATTATTTTGCAATACTTTGAAGTGTTCAAATCTGTTGACCATTCTTTAAACTGTCCCTTACTAAGAAATTTCCGGGGGGGAGGGGGTTCAGTCGTATTGAAGAAATTTGTGTGGAGTCCATTCTTCTTATTTATTTTGAATGATTCGGAAGATTTTCAATGAAATGTTAAGGACTCTTGTATGCTTCTTTTTTTACAAAAATTAAGTAGAAGGTTTCTAAATGGTACATCATATATGTATAACCCATATACATATGATATATTATATGTGTCTACACATTGTTTGTATTAGAAAAGCATTTCCTTATATTTTCCCTTCCACACTCTTATTCTGTTGTTCTCCCCTTGTATCTTGTCTATTTTTAAAATCAGAAATATTCTGTAACATAAATAGCTCCAAAATACTTTTGCCTTTTCATAACAATAAGAACCTAAAAAAATTAACCCATTTTAACCTGATTAACTTGGGTAGTACTGCAGAATGAATGCATAAATGA
Source organism: Cariama cristata (assembly GCF_000690535.1). Lineage (NCBI taxonomy): Eukaryota > Metazoa > Chordata > Aves > Cariamiformes > Cariamidae > Cariama > Cariama cristata. The sequence goes on along the minus strand of NW_009637209.1, from coordinate 19,464 downwards.
TAACACTGTAGTATAAACACATAATAATAGTAATTATTTTACCGCAAAAATTATTCATTAGCACCAGGCATTATAGCAAGACTTCTGACGTTCGTTAAAGGTGTTGCTGACCCACCTCAAAAGAACATGCCAAATAATCAGTGCTAGTTAGCTTATTCATTCAAAGTATTATAGAAACTTGATATTCTTGTCCACATCAGAAAAATCCACCAAATATTTGATGACACTTTGTTCAGGAATTTAATGTATTATAGCAACTTGTCCCTGCTTATCTCAACTTTGTTAATTCAGAACATTTGCCTACAAAAGGACTGTAATTTGAAACTGAAACCATCTATCAATTTAAATCCTTGTCTACATAAAGATACAAATTGATAAATTATTTTTCTCCTTTTTCTCCTTTGATTAAGTTACTGGTAGACAAGCTGATAATCTTTGAGTCCAAGGAACCATGACTATCATCCAGTTTGACTTCTTATATTCACATACCATAGAAATTTCCCCAATAATTTATCCATTATAATCCATATAAGCCCATACCTCCTTTTTTAGCTAGAATACCTCTCTTTGTAAGGCACTGGATTTGCTTAAAGTTTTCAGGCAGTGAAAATCCACAACTTCTCTAGATACAATTTTATAAAGATTAATTACTTTTTCTTTTAGTAATACGTACTTTCTTTTTCAACCTTGAACTTATCTAGCTTCACGTTGCAATAAGATCCCTGGATCTCATTATACCTTTGCAGCTAAATTAAAGAATTTGCTTTCTGTAGTATCTTCTTTATGAATGTGTTTATAGATAATATTCAATAGGTTAACTGTATGCCACAGGTACCCAGTGATATAACTTCAAAACATATACTCTACCCTACATTTTAATATCCAAGAATATTTTTATGATGATAATTTAAAATGTTGCTAGATCAGCATGACCTCCATATAGCATTCAAAATAGAGCACTTCTATATTCTGAAGGTAAAAAGTAACTTAATATTCACTTTTGGACTTTGTTTGACACTGAATCCTGATGTACTTGACCCTAAAATATTGACACAGTTGTTATCTACTTTCTTGTTGTATACGGTTTCCATTCAATGTATACTGATTACTATATAAAAGGCCTACATGAGAACACTGTTGACAAGACATTGGCCCTAATTGTTTCACATAGAGTTGAGAAACGGAGAATTGGATTGACTTTCTATCTCAGTGAGACAGAAATAAATTCATCAAAGATTGTCATCTCCATAACTGCCAAAGGAGCTACAGATTAGGTCAGGAAAAATCAAACACATAGTGCTTTGCTTTCAGTATCTTCATCTCCAGGTTTATACGCTGGGAGAAAAATAGCTTTTTACACATATTCTACGAAGAAAAATGACATTTTAAAAAGTAATATTCTAAAACAAACATCGTTTTCACAACAAATAAAATGTTTCCGCATATTCCATTTTATATATCTAAAGGTATTTATCGACCTAGTTTATACTAGTAAGAAATTTAGCACAATGGAGGAAGATCAGTAAATCAAAACAGCTGGTAGTGAGACCCAACACCCTGCATGGTCTATGATTTTACTTCAGACTAACTTTAACCTGGTCCCCTGGACCAAACACCATCACTATATATATGTTATGAAGGATTAGTCATTAGTTTAACTTTTATGGTGACGAAGTGTACAGCTAGAGCAGAGCTCCCAGTTTAATTTCCTCTAATGGACAGCTGGTTTGTGTGCACCAAAACTTCCCTTTGAACCAAAATAATGTGTAACAAGTGCAACTGATTGGAAGATTAACTTCAGAACTGGGTTACTGCTTCAAGTCAAAATGCTGAGGGTGCACCCATGGAACAACAGCTGTTTAGATACCTGATCAAGAGAGAACTACTCCCACATTTATTACCTCACCCACTAAAACGTGATGCAACTTTATGGTTCAGGTTTATACAAAGAAAAAGTGTAGTTAAATATGTGACACTGATTCTAGCCTCCAAAGCTGTCTGCTCAGACACTGACAGACCACAGAAAGAGAAAATCCCATAACTTCACACTATATGTTTGAATTTCTACTTCTTCTGACTTCACTTCTCAAGTCATAAAATCCAAGAAGAATCTATATGAATTTCTCAGCCTAATTTCAGCAGCTGTCACTTAAAGAGCCAGCTCCTAAATTCAGAAGATTTAGATTGCACCCTTAAATTTGTATGAGATACTCTAGTATCAGTCCTCTTGATTAAACCAGCAGTCAAGTGTATTCTACACTCAATGAAGCACCTACGTATTCTAACAACCCTGGATACAGCATATTATGAAGCCTTAAACAAGATGATTTGGGAGTATTTAAGTCATTGCCATTGCCCTTTCATCAGCTACTTACATTAACAACATAAAAGTATCGTAAATAAATATTATTCCCTGAAAATCCAGAAGTATACTACTATTTTAAAAAGATATAAGGTGATGTCAAATTTTGGTGACACGATTGTGGTCATACTCACCACAAGATCCAGAATTCATGTCAAATAGTCTATAGCCACTTCTTGTGAATCACCATTGTCTTTACCTCATCCACAAGAGTCCTCTGGAGCTAAAGACCTAGTCTTAAAAAACACTGGGTATTTCTGCTTCTTTTTATTCCTTTTATGATATGTCATTATGCTTTTATTGGCACTCTTCAGAAAAATATTATGACCAAGTTTACAGGTCTGAACAGTATTCATTTCTGTTTGTTCTTTCTCATAAATCCTCTAACCAGACTTATACCAAAATCTGTTTGAAAACTTTTCCAAAGGGACTGCGCAAAAAAAATGCAACCTATATAACAATGTTTTCATCCTCTTAGCTGATAATTTTATAATCTTGAACATTTTTTTAATTATGTAGATAGCAATGTTCCAAGTTTATCTATTTGTAGGTACTGGAGGGGCGGGGTGGGGTGTCAGGTGTAATGCTGAGCAGACACACAGCATAAAAAAAAGTTTGCTTTTTCTCAAATAGCTCCTTCAGTTTCACCATATATGATTTTAAGCAAGTACTGTAACTACAGAAATCTGTTATTTTAAGAAACCTTGTAATGCGTTCATACATTTGAGCTGCAAACTGACTTTCAGCTTCCTACAGAAAAGTTTTTAATGTATAAACAAAAGAAGATGATTCCTTCTACTTTTCAAATTATCTTCAGAAATAGAGATGCTGAAATTATTATGTAGAAGGGGATGCAACTGGCATTTTCCTGAGCAGGGAATACACACTACTTAGAATAGTGTTACACCAGATTATATGCCATGAACACTACCTGTGAATTATAGTGGTATCCATTAGCACTGCTGTGGTCACAGGTCTGTCAACTGCACCAAGAGAGCTCCTGTTGCCAAGAGGTGCGGGGAGGTTGGGGTGTTAAAGTTCAGTCACTGACGTGCATTGTTGCTGGGAGATTTCCTACACAGATTCTACTCTGGCTTTTTCATTTGTCTTTTTACTGTTCTGCTATTTGAAATACGCTGTTGTCACATTCAAAACCAATGTGAGAAGAATGCAAGTTCACCTCTACATATCTGTTAGGTTATGTGAATAAAAGGCTCCTCTCTCCACACACAGATGTGAGAGGCACAGGGTCAGGCAGGGGAACCTCAATAACGCCATCAGAGACATGAGTCCCTGCCCGCTCCCCACCTCAACCTGTGATGTCCCAGGGGTGCTTCAGCCTCACGGGCTGGAGGTGACATCCCAGAGACTGAGAGAGATGCAGGATTTGTGATGGGATGCAGAGGAGGATCTTCTTGACATTGCACAAGAATTATAAGAAGCTTAAAGGAGGAGCCAAAGGCAGGGAAAGGGAGGGATCAAAGTGTTCTGAGGAGGAACAAGCATGGGAAAACAGATCAATAGGTGACAAAAGGGGATGGTCACATGTAAATAGTGATATTTATATATCCATATTCCAGCTGGTCAGTATTGTTGCCTGGCCATGCTCTGTGCCCATCACCACAGTCTGTCCTGTCTTCTTATTAAATCCCATTTCTAATTCTTTATATTAGTGAGGGACTTGTGTGTGCATGGGCGGGGGGAGGATCTGAGTGCCAGCAACTGGAGTCAGATCATGGGTTAGAGGGACTGTGCATCTGTGATGCCAGTAACTGCAGAGACGAGACTGTGTGCACACTGTGAGTGTATATATGTCATCATGTAATCACCAGCAAATAGCAAGTTGATCTAGTTAGTCAAGGAGTAGGATACGTGGCTTGGGAACCAGGTACAGAAGTGGCCTTAAGTCTGGGGTGGTTACCTGTATTCACCTCTGTGGGGGAGACAGCTACAGGAGGGGCCTGAAGGTCCAGACTGACTGCTAGAGAGGCCATGGGGTCCAGAGACCAACTGAGAGGGAGAGAGAGAAGGAGGGGGAGAGAGGGAGGGAGAGAGAGAGAGAGAGTGTGTGTATGCATGAGTGACAACCAGAGACAAGATGCACAAGCCAGTCACTGGGTAGACTGAGTGTCTGAGACTGGTTACTGAAGGGATCCACAGCTTGAGTGTCTGTGTGTGCACAAGGGGACTTGGGGATCTGTACCAGCCTTGGAGATTGTATGCCCACGTGCCAGTAACTGGGATGACTGGGATCCAATGGCAGGTACCACGCAGACCAAGTATCTGAGCCAGGCTGCTGAAGGGATCCACCTTGTGCATCTGTACACATATATTCCCATTAATGGATCTTCATCCTGATCAGCCACAGGGGGCAGCAGGATGAGGACACATGTGCTGTTTGTTTTTGCATAAGTGCTGAATGTTTCTGGGTTTTTTGATCTGTGTGGCTGGATGTGTCTAAATATAAATACATGATACGTGAGAATGTGTGCCTAAGGAATGCATGCTCATTACCGGCTGAACCTCAGGAAAAGGAGTCTCACCTCTATCAGGCTACTGGATTCAGCAACCACTAACGATACTTGGCTTCAGTAGGTGGACTGGGAATATACTCAACAAAAACTTTTTCTGCATACACACTTTTCTACATAGAATATAAAAATCAGTAAAAAAGATACATAAATATTTTGATACAAAAGTACTCATTAAATATTATACCAGTCACATACTCCATTCTGTGACATTTTCACTGTATCATATCAGAATTTCATATAAGTCTAAGGCAAAAATGACTGGCTGGGAAATGAGAAGTCAGCTCATAGAGTTACCCTCATTCAATTTGTACAACAGTGGCACTGTAGCTGTTACAGTCAACTGAATCCATTTCACACATATCTGAAGTATAACAAAGATAGATAAATAGATGTAGAGCATAAAAAAGCTCAAATGTTTTAAAACTAGAAAGGACTAAATCCTGTTACTTCCATAAAGTTCTCTAGAACAGTGCAACTACCATCTGCATGTCAGACAGACAGGATTTGGCTTACAGTCAACATTAATATTCAAGGTTGATGAAATCAATGAACTAGCTGCTTTCAGATGTACATGCATTATAAACAGCAATAAAGACCTTCTCCATCCCTCTCTAGATTACTGCCATCACAGCAGAGCTATCAGAAGGGATCACCTAAGCATCAAGTAACTTCACGCAAAGTATAACAGATAGCTAGAGCTAGACTCCTGGAAAAAAAAGGGAACTCAAGCTCAGTTCTTTTTAACTAAAAAGTAAAGCAAATAGTTTTAAAACTACATTAAAATGTCCTTAATGCACATCTGAATATACCTATTAACAGAAGAAAAAAGTTATACCCTTTAACTCTTCTCTGAACTGAGCACACAGAGGTTAAAACTCTACAAAATCCTGAAATCTTTGTAAGCTTCAGTGAAACTGAGGACCCAGGGAGCTATCGAAAAAGCAGACAGCACCTCATAGGATGAACCCATATTGCATAACACCTGTATAATATTATATAGCATATGTTAAACCTTCATGGACATTTCATACTCCGCAGTAAATTTTACTCCCACAGGTAGTTCTATTACAATCATTAGATTTTTTTCACATGAATGCAAGTTCAGTGGATGCGGAAAATTAGTTTCTGCCTCAAGTTTTCTTGTTACCATAAGCATAAATCACACTATGCTAGCTGAATGTATATTCCTGTCATTTAATAGGACAAAGGTTTTCTTTTAAAAAAATATTTATTTACTTTTAGAATTCTTTTTTTGTGTCTGCAGACACTTTAATCAATAACTACAGATTCATTTTCTCTTCTTTTTGATACAATAGCCATTTAACATGCCTTCAGTTTTAAAGCTTAGAATAGAAATCACTACCACAAAGTCTCCTGAAAACTACTTAAAGTCTTTCAGCCCAAACTCATACCTCCAGACTACGGTCACTTAATGGACTCTAAGTTAAATCCCTTCTCTGTAGCTGAGAGAAAGTGATTCAGCCCACCAGTCTACTGGCTCCAGTTGGCGGGTACGTTTTGCACTCTCATGTTAAAGCTGTGTCTCGTGCAGCAGAGGATTCTAGATTTGTGTGAACACAGAGGGGAAAACCTTCGGGTCACAATAAGGAGGAATTGGATTCCAAGTTTTACTTCAGATCCTCTTTCTCCACTGTGTCTAGTGACTAATGCACAAATACTCCAAGGTGGAGAGTCTGTCCTCCACATGATATCACCACAGCTTTACACCTGCTAGTTCATCCCTTTGCAATGAGGCAGCAGACACAGCGTGGGCTCCTCCATTTGGGGAAGATCTGCTGCAAGCCAGGTGCACACCACTTCTGCCCTCTGCCCTCACCAGCCGGTCTTTTCATAGCACAGACCACAGCCTGCTGCTTTGCACCACACGTTAGGGGAAGAATGCCAATAGTTTCTTGGCACCTAGAAGAATAATTACTGTGTCTAAGTCCAGTTTGAAGCTGTGAATTGCAACTTCACACAGACTGCTAAATCCAGGAGAAAGCAAGATTTCAGGATATGTTGTTCCTACTCCTAAAGCCATTTGCAGAACTTGGCCTTAATCCTCACTGAATTCACATTCTATTACAATTCAACATCTGAAAAACCCTGAGAAAGCCTTTTACTCACTAATTGAGATCTATTTTAGCTCTAGTAGTCATAAAAAAAAATCTATGGAGCTGAGGGCTCCTCTTATCCAGTTGGAGGTTATATTTAATATTCTGGTCAGTTGTCTTTTGCATATGGATTTGCTAGATAACAGAGCTGCCAAATTAGAGTAATCCAAAAATTAAGAATAATCATCCATTTTGTAACATTTTAACCATTTCACTCTTACAAATGAGAGTCTTTTCACAAAGGATTACCTTCTTTCTTATTAAAGCAATTGATAAAGAATTCTTCACTGTGCATAAGGTATGTCAGGCACTACTTATTCTTCCCACATTCCACAATACTGCTGTATCTTGCAAAATCATTTATAGCAGATTGTTATGGGTAAAATGGGACATCGCTTTTGGTCTTTCAGGCTTTACTAGCCCTCGGCGTACTGATTTACTATATATCCATAATTTTCAGAAGCAGCCTCTAAATTTGATATAGTTTAGTCCATAGATGTTCAGTTTCAGACAAATCAGTTCATGTTTTTGGAAATAATTACCTGTCTTTCTATTTGCTATTGTTATTTCACACAAAGGATTAACTTTCATTCCAGAAAGGAAGACAAGTTAAGCATTATAGTATCAAAGAAAAGAAAAAAAAATGCATCTGCAACTACCAATTAACATGTCTGTAGACACAAAGGATTTCAGAATTACCATTTTTTTTCAGACTGAAGTTGCCAAAGTTTAAGCCACAGTAAACAGTAAATAGCATGGTATGTGAATTAGGACAAGGTGAAGAAAAGCTAAATGCAAAAGGTGGTCTTTCCTTCCCAGAATGCTGTGTTTGTGATATTCTATTACTTGTAAGTTTTAAAGATTCCAGTAACACTAGTTTGCCTGTACTTACTCCCCAAAGCATGAGCAGTAAGAATCAGGGTTAAATCTCAACTCCACAGCTAATTATTTTGCCAAACTAATGCAGATTAAAAATTGGCCCTTTTTTCCAAAGTCAGTATTGCACGTGTTTAGATCTGTCTTGACCTGTGGAACTCTTTTATTTTGAAGTGATTTTGTGTATCAGGCTTACTACGCTGCATCTGGCAAGACAGCTTTGGGTTGGGTTTCATTTATTTTTAAGCCAACATTTCTGACCAGTTATTTGCAATAAAACTGACTATTCATCAAATGCCCTTGTTACATGTGGAGTTAGTAGTTTAAACTTAAAGTGATAAGCAGCGAAATTTTAGTAATGTTATTGTGAATGCTATTGCTAGTCTCTTGACAAAACTGGTTAGCCAGAATTTGGGGATTTTAGGGTTGTTTCTATGAAGGCAATGAAAGTCTATTTTTGTTTTAATCTTATTTATGCAAAGTCACTTCTACTGGAAAGTGCTGGAAACCAAGAGACAGTAATCTTTCTTCAAAAAATATGAATCTGACAACCCAGTAAGTTAATTGTGCATGAAGCTCATGCATTATGTTGCTGGACATATCACAGAATCACAGAATCGATTTGGTTGGAAGAGGTCTCTGGGATCATCAAATCCAACCTTTGCCCTAACATCACCATGTCAACTAGACCATGGCACTAAGTGGCACGTCTAGGCTTTTCTTAAACACCTCCAGGGATGGTGACTCCACCACCTCCCTGGGCAGCCCATTCCAATGCCTAACAACCCTTTCTCTGAAGAAATGCCTCCTCATTTCTAGCCTGAACTTCCCCTGGTGAAGTTTCAGACTATACCCTCTTGTCCTGTCACTGGACTGACTCCCACTTCGCTACAACCTCCTTTCAGGTAGTTGTAGAGGGCGATCAGGTCTCCCCTCAGCCTCCTCTTCACCAGGATAAACAACCCCAGTTCCCTCAGCAGTTCCTCATAAGGCTTCCCCTCGAGACCCTTCACCAACATATAGGTCAAGATAAAGGCTTCACCAAGTACAGGGACCATTCAGGTGTGGAGCTGAAGCACACCATTTCCTATAATTTTTGGAACTGTGAGAATAATATGGCTTGTACCTCACATGGCCACTTTGAGTTTGCAGCCTAAAGGACTCAGTATCCATTTACACCCAGATCAGTGAGCATCTAGGAGATTTTGATTTCTAACTTAAAGATTAGAAAAGGACATCTGACACCAAAAAGTAGCTATCATAGCACCATATTCTGTGTGGACCTCATTTTCACAGTTTCAGCATGCTCTGAATACACTTTGATCTCTGATCTGCATTGGCCTGTCACCTGAATGTCACTTGGACTTAGTGGTAAATAGGTGCCTACCAAGTGTCTCAGACTGAGAAAGGTCTTGGCATACAAAGAGATCAAGGGCTACACTCCCAACATGGCCACCATCATTGTAGAGCATTTTTTACTCCCAGTGCAAACTTAACTGTTTCACAGCCTTGCAATGGTGGTAACCTTTGAAATCTATACTTTGTGTCTTATATATACACTAAAATGATTTTTTTAGGTCATTGTCTGGATTTGAGGAACTGACCAGGGAATTAAGATGATTTGAGCTGTCTAAACTGTTTCCTAGATAAAGCATTTTCTTATGTTTTTTCATATTCTTACCATTAAATGTAAGTGGTGAAGAATATAAATATAGAAATAGACTGACCAGTTATTTCATTTCTTTTCATGCTTTTCTGTCTAAAACTGAATTGCAGTGGTATTATAACAGATCTTGTGAAGGTCTGTCATGCTATGTCAAACATAGCCAGTATCAGCACCACCACCTTATGAGCAAGCCTTCTCTGGCAACATCCTTTCCTACAGTATTTTTTGTCATAACCCATCATTTCCGAGAGGGAGCCTGATTCACAGATGTACATTATTATGCTTCTGCATTTCAGGATATCCCTATTGCAAAGCATTTGAAAGCCTGAAATGGGACCAGGCAACCCCAGCAGAACCCTAAGAATATTTATATGTGTTCTTTATATGCGTGTACATATATATATACACACATACAAAAATTAGGCAGGAAGAAAACCAGTACATTAGTGAAATGCCTGCCCCAAGAGGAGCCAGCTGAGAGCTGGCAGATACAAACCAAAGTTCTTACTGTTCCTAAATAGCAGGAGGAATGAAAAAAGTATAATGCACATACAATATATTAGCATCCCTTCCAAATTCCAGTAGCTGTCCTTTGCACTGACTGAAAACAGCTCACTGAAAGTTTTACAGTACTGCATACAACAGTGTAAAGGCACTACTTACTACTGCTTTTCTACTGTTGGTACGCTAGCATACAATAACACTTTTCCGCACACCACTGATAGATGTGGATGTCAAATAGCAGAATGCTACCACCTCTGGTATCCAGGGCAGACACGAGGGACCATCACCCTAGCAGAATAACTTGTAGCTACAATTTTAGCAATGTCCGTATTGAAAAGAGATCAATCATAAAAAAGTAGTACAACTTTATTGTGTAGACTGATACAAGACTTATTGATCAGTTATCTGAGGAAGACTCCAATAAACAGCCTTTAGTACTTGCCTTGTGCACAGCGCTATTGGAAACTATAAGCTTGAATATTTGCAGTCACACATTTTTGGTATTTACATGTTCAAATTACACTTTAGGGGAGAACATTTAGGTATTTATGTATCAGTGGAGAATTTAATTGCTAGTCATTTGAATGTGGACAGTTTTGCTTTGCTTCTGATATTGCTAAAACTGTTATAGACATTTTGATGAAGATTATTTAAAAAAAAGTCAGCAAATTTCAGTAATGGTCATTTTAAAAATAAGCAATAGTCAATAAGTACCTAGTTTCTGATGAAAGTGTGAGGATAGTATAATTATAAATAATTTTATAACAATGCTAATTGTTTAATTGTTAAACTTTTCTTTGGTAATCTATCATTTCTGTAGAGATACATTTTAAATGAAAAATCTATTTATCGATTCCACACACATAAAATTCTCAAAGTTATGTTATAGTAACACAGACAGTTAGAAGTGTTCACGCTTCCTATAAAAGAACATTAAACTTCCTTTGAAATTACTTTTCCTTGAATGACAACTAATTTAACATTCCAGTCACCAGCTACAGTTTCATCAGAGAAATGAACACTACAGAAAACGTATGACAAAATCCTTTTAAAATAATGGTTTACTAACAGTTATGTATGGCACTCAAAAAGAATTGCATGCTTCTTTTTAATTTTAATATGGACAATTAAATTCAGAAATCCTTATTCCTTTAATATCAGGTTCTTTTATGTAATAGTTTATCTATATAATATTGGAGAAGTGATCCCATAACTTGAAGTTGTACTTATAAATTTCACCTAAGTTTTTGTTTGGTACAAAGTCATAGCATAAATTTCAGTTTGAGTTTTCTGAGAAATTGTCTCCGTACTACCTGGAGTTTCTGTCTGATAACTCTAAAAACCTTTTCACATACTAACTCATCTAAATAAAAATTTCCAAAACGTTTGCTGACTACAAGTCTTCAGTTTCCATTCCTTAACCAGGGCTCCTTTTAGCCTGGCCTCTTTTATGAAATAGTAGAAAATCTGAAGCCCTGGAAAAACTCAATTAATTTTTACCATTGACTAAGAGGAGACATCTTCATAATATATGCAAATCAAGTGTCATTTATTTCAGAACTATGTTTTTATATAGTCCAGATAGACATTCAGATCTACTAAACATGTTGGCATATTGGGCAACTCATGGCCCCCCTGATTCAAAGTGTAAGAATCTTTCAAGTTTTCCTAATTGTTTTTAAGACTGAAAGTTTTCCTGGTTTTCTACTGCATGCAGGCACCACCCAGTAAACAGACCATTTTTGACTACCAACAAAGTGAAGGTTTTCCACCCAGCCAGCAAGAAAAATCTTGAAACCACACAAAGATAACACAGAAAAAAGACAGAATCAGCCAGCTAAAACAGGGCTCTCCTTCAAGTATTAATTTGCCAGGAGTCACAAAAGGTTGAAATACAGAGATATGAGTTTCAGTTTCCCAGATACCTCAGGTCTCCAATAAAGAGAAACAATGCTCTGTAAATTCCATTTAAGGATGCTCTGTGCAGTTCAAGAGTAATCATGACAAAATCTGTTAAACAAAATTCAAAATATTTCTCTGAATTGCAAAGCTTTTAGTTGTAGAACAAAAACACACGATACACAGACAGTAGATACAGTGAGACCATATTGTCATTTAATGCATCAGTGTGCTGGTGATGCTGATAACAGGTAACCAAAAGTCATCATGCCATGAATGAGTCTTTTGAATTCCCAATGAATCTCATTCATATATCACTAAGTTGTAAGTCTTTGAAGACACTTTTTACTGGACCATGTAGGAGCACTGAGGTAGAAGGAAAGACAGAATTCAATTCCAAAAAACAGCACTGGGAAACTGGCATCTCTTTTCATGTAGTTCACTGTCTTTCTAATGTTATTAGTATAAACAGTATTCTGCTACATATAACAGACCAGGCAAAGGGTTTACAGCTCTCTTTCTCCCCTTAAAAACAGTAATGTTAACACACTATTAATGGTGATAATAAGGAAACAAATTAAGGTTGTCTAGGCTTTAAAACCATAATCACTTTTTTTTAACTTACATGGAGTCTTTTTAATATATTGTGCGTTATGAACTAGGAAGCAACTTTCGTTTTTTTAACTGGGAGCATATATGCTATTATAGCCCATCTTTTTAGTCAATATGACTACTCCCTTGCCTTTGTTTGTCTTATTATAACAAAGAGAATGATTTGAAGCAGTAAAGGGATCCTTTAAACTTCACCATAGTTGAAGTATGGTATATAGTTTATAGTATATAATAGAAGTAAAATGAAGTAACATTTCCATACCTTAGACTCTGTAAAGCTGATGAGCAAGATATATTAGTATCACAGTAATATGTTTCTGCCTATGTAACACCAATAATGATGCCACAATGGTTTTGTAGAAGGTGAAGTTCCCTGTGTTTCAGCCCTGTGATCTAACTTCATGAAACATCAAACTATCAATGAGCAATTACAAAAGGTCTGAAGTCAGTGAAATTAGACGAATTTCAAAAGAGCAAGAAATTAGTCACCCTGTAACCACCTAATCAGCATCTTCTAACTTAAAAAATTACACTAATTTCAGCCACTTACCTATTGAAACTTATTTATGAACATTTTCCTTACTAACATACAGCAACTATAATTAATGACCTCAGGCAACCTTTATTTTCCAAGTAGGAGGCTTCAGGTCCAGAATAAGTAGCAAACTTGTATCATTTTTTACTAGTGTCAAATATAAAGGTCAAACAGGGGACATATCAAAAGCCACAACCCATAATGAATAAACAAACCAAATTTCAGCAGCTGTGCTCCTGAAGAGCATTTCAAATTAACAATTAACCACATCAGTCAATGAGTGACCTTTAATAAATTTATAGACATGTTTAATCAAAAAGTGTAAGTGGCAACTCAATGGTTAAAGTGGAACATAAACTGCCTTTCTAAGTCCTGCTTAGCATCCTATTACTTTGAAGTGGAGGAATTAATTTATCTGCAAACTATATAGCACTAAATATTGAGCAATATATTGAGAAAGATGTTTTCTGAGAATTAATGGAAAGGGGATGAAGTATACTTATTTGCTCTTTGAATACAAATTACTTGATTTTAATGTTCCTTTTTTATAGTTTCTCCCACTCCCTAAGAGCAGCTACTTCTTGTACCCATTCCTCCCACCCACTTTCACTCACCAGAACTACAGCTTATACTATGCTTCCATAAAACAGTCAATCTTATATTAAGTAGAAAGGTATCAAAGATGGAAGTAAAATAAGACAGTTGTACGAGACAAAGCTTTGAAAAATTCACTTTGTCAGATCAAAAGGATCTCAAAATTTTGAAGAGGTAACTTTTTTCTATATAGACTATTCCAGATCACATATCACCCGTTCCACTGCTTGCAGAAAGCCTGCATAAAACTGTATTGGGTGGTCTTTGTGAACAGAAATGCAACTGTGTTATATCTGATCAACTTGGGAACCTCAGTGAATTGAGTGCACAAATCCAGCAATACTGAACATAGAGACATGAATTTAATAGCAGACATTGCTTCTCCGGTACAGATTAGAGAAAACCTGAAAGAAGTGGAACTCCCCACACTATCCTTCCTATGGTCTGAATGAAAATCTGGGGATACATTATTATTTCAGTTCCCAAACTGGGTAACCTCTTGCTTGAATAGGTAGAGCAGGCTGGAGAAAGGAAAACATTTTCTTTCAGTTCTTTTAAAAGTTCTACATTTGCTGCCTTTAAAATCAAGTTTCCCGGTAGACTCTCTGATGAAAGGATAAGCAAATTAAACAGAAAGACCCAGCAAGGATCTGAGGAACAGCAATGATTGGAGGAACCGTAGTAACACAATCAGTGAAAAACTAATCAGTGAAAATTAGAGCACACTGAATCAGCTGCTCCTACCACTATCAAGAGAAAATGATTGTCCCTGGTGTGAAAACCACTGAGATGAGTCAACAGCAGAAACTCTCTCTCTCACAGGCCTTCAGACTAAAAGGAAATTATTGCCTACAAGGATACAGGATTTATTATGGGATGGAGGGGGAAAGAGGATTTGTGGACTTTATGAAAGCTATTATGGGATGTTTCAAGTGAATTGTGGGAATATTCAAAAATTTTTATGGGGTACTTAAGGGAAGGACTTCAGATGGGGATGGAGGGTGACTAAGGTGAACTGGGGAGGAACACACATAGGAAAATAGAGAGGAAACATGACAAAATCAGTTTCATGTGAACAGCTAGCTGGTCAGCAGGTTTGTCTGTCCTGATCACAGAGGGGAGGAACAGGTTTAGGCCCTTTGTGAGACTCATGTTTATGTGAGGGCTGTGTGCGCTTTTGTGGGTGCCACTACAGGCATCATTCTTCATGGTGGTCTGTATGACTACAGTCACATTAGCCTTGTGTGCACATACTGGGAGTACCTCGCTTCTGGGGACAGGGAGCTGCAGCAGCTTCGCATGCATGAGCTGGGGCAGAAGGGTCCCCAGGTCTCCTAGTCCACCAGATTTAGCTGGCTTTAGCAATTCCTGCAGAACAATTTGGAAGATTGGAAACAACAATTTTAGTATTATTATTTTTCAGAGAGGTATTTCAGGCAGTCACCAAATCCTTTTTTGAGCTTAGCAAGTTGAGAGTTGTGACTCCAAAGATTCTCCATCCCTGGAGATAATCAAAACCCAACTAGACATGGCCGTGAGCAACCTGCTTTAGCTGACCCTTTTTTAAGTAGGAGCTAGGACCGGGTGGTCTGTAGGGGTCCCTTACAACCTCAGCCATCCTGTGATTCTCTGACAAAAAAATTCTACCCCTCTTTTCCAAATGTCCTGAAAATTAAACAGTAGAAATGCAATCAAAAATGTTAAGTGAAAGCTCTTAGGGGATAAAAGCCACCTATCAAGAAGCTCCATGCTCTACATGGCCTTGGCACACAGACATCAGCTTTCTCCACCTAAGCTGTGAACCATGTGCCACTGTAGCTGCACTAAAATAATATTCCCAACAAATCATGTTAGACTGGATTCCTCCCATCACACTGCAGGCCTGTGATTCAGAGCTGCTTCAGATTCAAGCAACTCAAAATGTGGAAAGATCACAAAAAAATACAATATAGACATCTAAAGCAGGATCATTAGAGTTAGATACAATTTAATCAAGCTCACGGTTTTATTGTAGGATTAATAGAAGCTAATTTAAAAGGGAAAAATTAAAACCAAAGACCATCATCAACATAAGGTACAATATGTTTATGGCAAAACATTGCCTCAGTGAAGAAACTGATACTTTCAAAAATAAAAATAAAATAGTTTTCTATAAAACCTCAACTCAAAATATGTACATTCCACTTGAACAGACTTGTCTAATAAAATACTTCAGGATCAAGAGAAATCACTGAGGAACTTAGTCTGTCTTTGCACATATCTCAAGCTAAACATATACCTAATTACTCCTCTAGTAACATCAGTAATAAATGGGTTTGACTGAATCATACTTTTCAGAAAAAATATCCAGGACTGATCTGGAAATATCAAGAGGTGGAGAATGCACCATTGCTCTCTCTAAGTAATTCCAATAGTTAACACCAGCAACAGTAAAGATGTGTGCTTTATTTCTAACTTGAATTTGTTTGATTTTAACATCCAACCATTAGTTCTTGTTATGATTTCTCTAATAGATGAAGGAGACTTTAATACCCAATATTTTCATTCCATGAAAGTTAACAACTGTAAATCACTCAAGGTGATGGTGTAATATGCAGAAAAAATTACTCAACAACCTTAAAAAAAATTTAAGCAAGAAGAATGAAAACCAAACAAAAGCTCATGGACGTTCTTTCTACCACTCTCTAACAATTCTGATAGTTAGCATTTGGGATCTTTGTACCATTTTTGGAGGGTTTTTTTACTGTTTGAGCATATTACACTACTATTGAATTCAAAAGTGGTCTAAATTGCACAGTTCAGTCATAGGTAGGTCAGAACCATTATCCAAATCCCAGATATGCACATTTGGGTATGAACATAAGATTACTATTTCTAAATCACCACAATAAAGGATTTCAAACTTAAGATTCAGCACAATTTCCTATTTTTATCACAAGTTTTATCAAAACAGGGGAAAAAAAGCTTTTCCTTTTTATTGGGCATGTGTTCCTAGGAATGTAATTCTGAAACTCAGTATGTTTAGTTTCAACCTGACATATTCAGCTTTGAGCATTATTTAACTTCTAGAGACTAATCTTATATATTGTGATTTTTGTTTCTGAAGACGTTTATACATTTTCTGGTATTATTATATGGGGACACATTATATCAGAGATAAACAGATCAATACTGAAGAAAAAAAGATTACATCTGACTTGTGAAGCCTTCTAAATTGTAATATTATCCTGTATGTCAGACATTTTATTTAAGATCACCACTGTCAATGTATTCCAGGATTGCATGGGCATGAAAAATAAGGAACTCTCACAAATATATATTTGTTCAGTTTTTTTGAATTCTTTTATTAGGGAATTGGAAGACAGAACAAAAACTAACGTAGTGTCATAACAAAAAATACTAGTTATTGCACTGCTTCATTATATTTCCTGAATAGTCATTTTGTTTCAGGTTTATTCAGAAAATCATTTTCTCCAAGTATTATAGCAGTGAGAAACACCCCCTAGGTAAGCACATGCCATAGATAACCACTAAGGCCAACTTTTAGTCATAGCCTTGATTTGTTTAGCTCCCCAAAAACCTTGCTTCTGGAGTAATATTTCTGGTCTCACACTAAAGAACGAGGAAAAGCAAATGTCTCTGCTTCAGTTACTATAGCAGAACAAATAAATTCTGATTCAAAACAATGTGTGACAAGATAGACAATGAACTGGTCTGATTTTGTGGAGCTGACCAAGATCTAGAATTCATTTAACTATTGTTGGAATCATTTTACAATGACAGATAAATGCTTTTAAAGGCAGGAATATATGTAGTCACTTTTGCATCTACCTTTAAAGATATCATTAAACAGAGAGGTTTAAATCTGTAAGTGTTCTCATTGAAATTTTATATTTGAATGAGTTTTCTCATTCAAAGCAAATAAGTAGCAACTACTAAACTCTCTAGAACAAGCTGAGCTCCCATTGAGAAAAAAAGTATTCTGCATTCAGAAATTTTTGACAGCAATTACACCCCAGGAGTATCAGGTCAGATGGTTTAATAGAAAGGGTATTTCGGATCTTGCAGGATTAAGCCTCCAGGTCCAGCATTTTACGTTGTTTGCATGTTAACTGCCTCCACCTATATGGGATTTCAAAACTGGAGGCTCCTTTGTCAAGAGATAACCTGCTCCTCATCCCAGAACAAAAATTAATTTTTCCATGATATATTAAAAGTGAAAACCTACCAAGACCCAGATTTACACACACAGTGAGGAGCTTAAACCCTACTGAAATCAAAGTGGCTCAAGTTTCTCAATGCTAGCCCCAAAATCAAACATAAGAAGTTAAGAGCACCTCTCCTATGAAGACAGGCTGAGAGAGTTGTAGTTGTTCAGCCTGGAGAAGAGAAGGCTCCGGGGAGACCTTAGGGCAGCCTTCCAGTACCTGCAAGGGGCCTACAAGAAAGCTGGGGAGGGACTTTTCACAAGGGTATGGAGTGACAGGACAAGGGCCAATGGCTTTAAACTGGAAGACAGAAGATTTAGATTAGATATCAGGAAGAAATTCTTCATGTTGAGGGTGGTGAGGCACAGCAACAGGTTGGCCAGAGAAGTTGTGGATGCCTCATCCCTGGAAGTGTTCAAGGCCAGGTTGGATGGGGCTTTGAGCAACCTGGTCTAGTGGAAGGTGTCCCTGCCCATGGCAGGGGGTTGGAACTAGATGATCTTTAAGGTCCCTTCCAACCCAAACTATTCTACGATGCTATGAAATCCTAGCAGTTACAGATGAACTGTACCTTTACCTTTCCTGCTTTTGGCTGAACATGAAAACACATTTATTAAGGACCAGTAAATAGAATTAAATTTCTTGAGGTATGTTAGCATAGAAGTTCCTGAAGTACTTACAGGAAACCACAGAAATTCTTCCATGTGCATCACGGATCCTAGAGAATTTTGAAAGCAGCCAAAAAGTCATTCCAGACCACAATCAAAGAAAAATTTTATGCCCCTACAACACCTTGCTTCCATCATTAAGATGTTGCTTCTGGTCCTTAACCTTTTTATGAACATAAAGGAGATGAGGCAGAGCTGTAGCAGCAGTTCTCCAGGCCTCCACTACAGTCAGACCCATGAGGAAACACTCAGGCTAGTGTACTCCCAAACTTCCTGGGACAGCCCGATTTATTACCTTAGCTGCATCACTTCTCTGTCTCTCTTTCTCTTCGTACCCTCTTTCTGCCTCCTCTAGATGACTTTGAAAAAGTGACATTGAATGATCTTCTGTTATGCATTTGAATTTGAGTGAAAGACAAGCAGCTCTGCTATTATTAGGGGCTTCTAAGCTTTACTGTGAAAGGTAGTAACAGTAGGATGGTTTAGAGATCACAGCAATATTTTACCTAATGATACCTGTTACT
>NW_009637209.1:0-337 GCF_000690535.1 Cariama cristata | reverse complement strand
TTTACCCAAAGGATACTGGTGCCGGGGCCCCAGAAAGCCGTTATTGACACATTGCTATATTCACTGACATGTAACTAATCATTAGATCACTAACCAGAATCAGTGGTTACAACTTTGAGGGTCTTTCTTCAACCGTACTGCTGAATAACTTGGACTGGCTTCAAGTTTAACCTAACAGGAAGCTGTTTAACCTATAAGCCCTGTGGCTGTAGGAAAGTACCCTGGGGTTTTGTCACTACAGTGTTTACTGGAATGCAATTATATTCCAGTAGCAAAATATATGTGTGTTTAGCTCTGATTGGAAAAACATCTCTGTCAAACCTTGGACATATAACAC
>NW_009637208.1:0-6724 GCF_000690535.1 Cariama cristata | reverse complement strand
ATTTTGATTTATTTTTGTTTCTTATTTGGGTATATTTCTAGACTGATCTGTGAACAGAACTAGCTGAACATACCCACAGGAGCACTTGGCATCAACTCAAGGAAATTATCATGGAACTGGAAAAGGGATGGAAAGGGATGCATTTGAGCAATAGACCAATACACCAGTTGTAAGATAAATTGTGGGTCCTGTGAAACCATGCTCTTGGATTCTGAATTCACTTTAGATGTGGCCCTTCCTTGCTCTGTGCTTTGTTTCTTCATCTATAGAAAAAGTGACAAGCTCTTTCCTCCTTCAAAGGAATGTTGTGAGAATCCGGGGAGCATTAGCTGCTTGGATATGATGAGGATGCAGGTTAAATGTGCATGTGAAGAGGAGAATGCAGAGCTTTTATGACTCTGTGAAGTAAGAGCTGCTTTAGCCTGGTACAAGGAATTCAGAGAGACAGAGTGGGAATGAAGAAGGAGGAAGGTGAAAAAGCTTCCCAAAACCTACTTAAAACTTTCCCCTCTTTCAGAAGTATTTGCAGCAAGACAGAGTCTCACCCCAGAACAGCAGGTTGCTGCATTGTGCTCACAGAACAGCTTTCTCAGTTTATCTTCAGAAGGAGTAGTATATTTTGCTCAATGGTAATATATTAAGAATGCAGCGAATTATGGTGATTGGTGCTCTCAGAGTTAAAGCTACAGGGGAAAAAACAAACGACCAAGTTCTTCTTCTGACATGAATCATCTCAAAACAGTGACCTTGAGTTTTATATTATTGTCAGTTACTCACATTTTAAAGTTTCTTATCTACTCTACGTTGAAAGTTATAGTACTTATGAATCATTTGAATCACAAAAAACAGGCAGATGTGATAGGATGCAAAGACAGAAAATGGTTTCAGAAGTTAAAAAAAATAAACAAAACACAAAAAAAAAGCCTAAACTGAAAACAGGTTGTCATGTGAATAGTACAACATGGAATTTAGCATGTACACAATCAAAAGACTTTGCATATTTAGTTCCCTTACAGTATAATGGGCAACAGACTGGTGTTGACATCCATCAAGTACTCTGACTTAAATCAGTAATGATTTAACAGGAGGTGTAAACAGCTGATCACAGAGCTCTGAAGCTAAAAAGGGAGCTGGTTCAGCAACAACCTCTGCACAGTGACTTGTCCTTCTTTCCATACTGCTCATACACCAATAATCAGAGAGCTGTACCGGCTCCCAAGTTGGACATATGTTAAAAAGTAATCACTGACCTTGAAGAAACGTACGTTTCCAGACATAAAGCAGGTAATATACAGATACTCTTTGGATCAGGCAAATAAAAATCATGCAAACTGAAAGCATCATTGGGTGCATGTTGAAGATCCATTCCACAACAAGGTCGCCTACCTCTTGCACAGCCTCTTCTCCCTTCAGAAAACACTTTATAAACCAAGTAAACACCATTAGAACCATTTTACCACTGAGGAAAACGGAAATCCAGAAAAGTCACTTCACAAGCTAATGGAGGAAATCCTTCAGAGTACAGGTTTCATTCTGGTGCTTTAATCTTGAGGCCTTACTGCTTTGTCATTGTCAACATACCATTGCGTTACTGCTGTACAACTCTCAACTTTCTTCTTTTCAGAGAACAGACTGTTAGTGACATAAAAACGACCTGTAAGCCCACTTCACATAAACTTGACTCTTCATGAGAGTCATGTACATCTTTATGTTGATGAGTTGAATAAATAGATGGTGTGTGTTACCCTAAGTCCAGTAGATAGACTAAAGGAGAGAAAGACAGAGAAAAAGGTGTAAAAGAATTAAGAACATTCTGAAAAAAAAAGTGGTGGGTTTGAGACATATTTTTAGTTCTGCTGAGAAAAGAACCAAAAAAAAAATGGACAGTTTTGTACATACTTGTGGATGCTTGAACAGTTTTGTCATGGATGGCAACACAGAGCAAGATTGTTCATATCACCTGGGCACCCCAGAAAGATTTTCCCCACCAATTTGCATGTGTCCACCATCCCCACGCAACCTGTATTGCCTCTTCAGGCCAGCTTGCAGTTTCTCAATAACCTTCTTGTGCTTTTTATATTAAGGATTGCTCTCTTGAAAGAAGACCATATTAAACAATGCCTAATCTATGGTTTTCAAGGTATGCTTCCTTTCAGCAACATAACCTTCAATTTGATGTATTTTCATAGGCGTTTCAAGTACTTAACTGAGAAGACTGAGTGTCAAAGAGAAAAGTGTTAAATACAAAACAGGAAAACATTTGAGATCTTTCTTTTTCATAGACAAGAAAAGAGGAAAATCAGCCAGAGGAAAGGCCTAATTCAATACAGATTTCTCTACTGTGAGATTGCCTTGCATGAAGCACGTTTTAAAGGGCATTAATAAGTTCAATGAGAGCATTTGCCAAGATCTCTAAAAAACAATGTTAAAATAGCAAAACATCATGAGGAGATACAGACCTGGATTTATTTGCTGAATCAAGTATGCATACAGAGGCTTCTGGCAAAGCCTTATCCAGCAAAATTCTCATAGTGCTTGACTGTTCTTGAAAATATATATAAGAAATAACTCAGACTTTTCACAGAAAGACTATTTGCTAAAAAATTTAGAGAACTCAAGAAGCAGATAGCATTTGCTGACATTCAGTCAATTTGGGGAGAGGCAAGCTACAAAAATGTCAGTGCTTTCCTCTATTTCTCTGCAAAAGGGTAAAAAAGAAATATCTGTCTTCATTTTGAAACAGTATTGTCAGCTGGCAACTTAAACTCCTTTAAAGAAAGAAGATGGTGTATGAGTTAAAAACAAGACTATTGTAAGAGATTTGTCTCACGTTCAGTCAGTCCAAAATTATGCTCCTTTATTCCCTTTCTTTGCAATCAGCAGAAAATAAAAATTCCATTTATTTTTTTTCTGTTGAGTCTTTCTGGTTTAGAAAATACTTTTTTGTAATTTTTTAAAAACTCTTCATTCGTATATTTCCTAACACAAGATCCTACGACCCACCAATGAAGCTGCATAAAGAAACCAGAGTGAGAAAAAAGATTATAGCAACTTCCTCCACCTTCATGCTTAGTTTTGTTCTCATAAGGGAGGAGGAAAAAAAGGGCATGGGGGAGGTGGTATCTGCTCAACAGAGCAGAACAGTTAAGTATAAGCAACTATAAGAGACCTGATGCAAAGAGATGTTAGGCTTTGCAAATCTAGAAATTGTGCCAAGGAAAATCCAAGGTTTTGTCACATTCTCCATAAAATGCATTAAACCATTTATAAAATAACTAAAAGCATATTAGGGTACTAATAACGTTAAATGCATTGCTATATTGGTAAAAATGTTATGTTACAGGCGCATGATCAGTTTGCCAGTGACTTCTGGGATGCACCAGGTGTTCGGGAGTACACACACTGAGCCAGGGCACAAGGAATGGCACCAAACAGGCTGTGTTGCTGAACGGCTTCAAACTGGATTTTCTCTTATCTAGCAAATTCTTAGGATTGTTTTTGCAGAGGAGGTGTTCATAACATTTTATTTATGTGAATTCTCTATTGTGTACCAAGAGACACAAGAGAGAACGGAACTTAGACTGCCATCTCTTCTTTTACTGAAGGGTTAGAGGCTCTCTCTCTTTTCTCCCAAATTCATTATTTTAAGAGAACATGTGGAATCTTTGGAGTCTTCCCACATACACAACACTGTTGCAAATTTGATCTGTAAATTCAGAAATTGAGTGACAGTGGGAGGAGGACAAATATAAACTGTTTATTTTGCACTTCATCAGAGAACCATGCTAAAAAGTAGCTTACCAAAGAGGAAGGGTAAAAATCCTGGAATAGCTCCCCTTATCCCAAGTCTTCTTCTTTCTTTTCATTGAATTCTAGCCAACAATTCCAAACTAATGGTTTGCCATTGAAGGCAGCAAGTTGCATGCTATGGTTTCTTTTTTTTCCCTCCAATTAGATTGATGTTACAGGTTGTGGCTTCCCACGCAGGAAGAAGAGACTTGAAAAAGTGAACCCTGCAGGAAGGCAGGGCCATGCAGAGGTAGACAGGGTGCATAGAAGTTTTATCAAGGCTACAGTGACAATCCAAGTCAGTATTTTGCCCATCATTGGGA
Organism: Cariama cristata; assembly: GCF_000690535.1. NCBI lineage: Eukaryota > Metazoa > Chordata > Aves > Cariamiformes > Cariamidae > Cariama > Cariama cristata. Next base: position 2,612 of record NW_009637208.1, on the reverse strand, counting down.
GACCTGAGAAGGACAAATCAATGTAGTGCTAAGTTTCTCTTTGTTTAGGCTGTTCTAATTGCATCCAATTTGACTTCCCATTTCAGACAATTTTCGTTTTCAAATTAGAGTACAGCTTGTCATCCAATTGCTTGTCATCCAATTGCTTTTATTTACATAGTTCTTCGTATGTGCATGTGTTGAGAGGGAGAAAAATTAATTTAGAAAAATCCATCAGAAACTGTTTTTCCCCATTCATCTCTCTTCTTTGGCTGTAAAATTGTGATTCTCAGCTGACACAGAATTCACGGACTCTTCACATGACCAATATGATCAGAAGTAAGCCAACTTTATTATGCTCAAAGCGCATTTTATATTATGTTTTCTACTTCCATACACTCTTTTGCTCAAGCTCTAATTGGCTACAAATACTGTCCATGCAACTATCACGCTTCTTAGAAAGGATGTGGATAGGTGCTTATGCTATGCATAGCTTCTACGTAAATTAGACACAAGTTCTTTGTCTAGTACACAAGCTCTTTGTCTCACCTTGTTACTAAGACTCAATTTCTTAATTTTATCTATCTCCGGTTCCACAAGTATCCATCCCTTGTTCCACAAGCTTACTTCTTTGTATAACTCTCTGCATTTTTTCCACATCTTATTACATTCTCAAAATGTCCTCCAGCTCATTGCTAACATAAAATGATCCTATATGCATTCAGATAGTCACGTAGTCCATATTCAGCATGTCTGGATTGCTCACAATATGTCCCTTGTCTTCCAGATATCCCACACTCAGCTGCCTCTTCTGTTAAAATGGCAGTCAAATTACTTCCCCCTCTTCCCAACAGCAATTAAGACAGGTTAAATACAATCTAGATAACACTGCCCTGGGTCTATTTTTGGAGAAGGATCAAAATATGAAGGTCTTCTTATCAGTGTCTGGTATTTCTGTGTGCATGAAAATGAAAAGGCATCAGAGGAATGGAAAGTGGCTGTGGAAGAGTTTAAGGCTGAGGTCTAAGTTTGAATTTAAAAGCTATATATGTCCTCTGAGATGCTAGTCCTCCCTGAAACATGTATGTTTGGTGGAGAGTCTTGTAAAAACAATTGTCTTTAAGGCTGCTTAGAACAGGAAAATGCTGCAACTTTTACTAACTCCTTCAGGAAGGGGTTTTAATGAGACTCTTTTGTTGTAAGCTGTCCTTGCATGCCATTTAATCTTAACCATAACAAGTGCAGATCTGCTCATCTTGTTAAATTCCCCAGAACATGAAAGAGTTTTCTACCTCATGGTAATGTACGGTGTTATTTCAGTGTTTCTGTAGTGAGCAGGATGGAGGCATCTATGTAGTTTTCTAAATCTGTGACAAAATAAGATGCTTTAATCAACTCTCAGTTGTTTCAAACCAAGCTTTTGAAAATATTTTAGTCTCATCAAGATTTAGTAGTTTGAACACCAATTACTTGCATAGTCATAGATCAAGACAGAGCTAAGAAATATCCCAAATGAACCACCTTGCCTGGCTGTAAGAACCAGTTGGCAGCAAAAGTTAAATGGTTTATCAAAATACTAGTATATGCAAATGAGCAACTAGATTTACCTAATTTTACTAGGCAGGCAGCTGTGACCAGCACAGATCCAGTGTAAGAATACTGACAGCGAGACCATTATTTCAGTTATTTAAAGTTAGTGTTATGCATAATAATTGCAAAACACATCTACTGCACTTTATTTTTCTGGTTTTCTCCTGGTGGAGAAAAAACAGTGCAAAGAACAAGGTTTCAATAAATGGTAGAGCTAGATTTATTATAAGCAAGTTAATTATCAAATAATTTTAATTACTTTTTAGCTCCTGAAAATTGTTTAGATATTGAATGACATATGAGTTGCATTTGTTCTGCAAGGTATAAAGGGTTCTTTTTGAAACTTTGTTGTTGTTGTTTGGTTGATTGCCTGGGTTTTTGGAGGTTTTTTATTTGTTTGGGGGGTTTTTTGAGACAAAAAGCATTGCCATGGAAGCACTTAAATAAAATCACATTTTTCCAGACTTGTGGGATCATCTACAGCTACTGATAGTGTACACTTCTGTACAACAGCTAGTGGTAGGGGACACTTCTGTACAGAAGGCAGGGGAATGCCATGGGTTTGGGGTAAAATTGCAAAAAAAAAAAAAAAAAAAAGAAATTTTGTCTCATAACAGCGGCAAATAAATAATGAAGCTTGTTTTGCCTGTTGATAGCTCTACTAATTAGAAAATAAAGACATTAAATGGGACTGCCTACCTTTCCGCCAGTCACCAACAGTAATGCAGAGCAGTTGTATGGGCTTTTAGCATTGTTTCAATTTAATTCTTTTTTTCTTTTTTTTTTTTTAGTTTGAATGCTTCAGGGCTTAGTAACTAAGGGTGGTCATCAGAGGGTGAAGGGACATTTCACTTGTGGATGACCTGTTAATCGAGGGGAGGGGGATCCCACGGGAGCTGCATCCCCCCTTCCTTGCAGGTCAGTGCTTAGGACTCTCCAGGGCAGGGGGTGGTTCTGCCCCATGGGGCAGCAGTCCTCTGCACCCCCATCCCCTGCAGACGGCAGGTGCAGCTTTTCAGGAGTTGGTGCCCAAGAAAGGGGAG
>NW_009637207.1:0-9067 GCF_000690535.1 Cariama cristata | reverse complement strand
GTTTCTGAGAGAATTTTAGACTCAAAGAAGGATGTAGACTAGGATTATGGCAGGAATTATAGTCTCTTTCTCCCTCTCAGATGGAAAAACTGAACCAAAACTGAAAAACTAGATGATTGTGTCTAAATCTGGCCAAGTAATAAACTGTAAACAGATCAGAGAAATCTACAGTTTACAAGAGAAAAATTAATCTTCTCAGAATGCTATTGCACGTACATTTTTTTCTGTATGTCGTTCTGTTAAAAAGCTAAGAAAAAAAAAACCTTTAAAGAATTTACAAATTTGGAGTATTTAACATGCAGTAGATGATGAAGATTTCATTACTGTTTTGGCATCATCCACCAACTACACTAAGCCCTCCTACTAAAATCAATTGTTCAATACAGAAACATCTCATGCAGTCATTTTCAAGTGGATGTTTGGGCATCAACCACTATTGCTTGCTATGGTGACTTGGCAGACCCGGCAAAGAACTTGTTTTCCATAAACAAGTCATGGAAAAGCATCAGTTCATGGATGACCAATTTCTGACTTCTCTGTGAAAAAGCATAGTCTGAGACTTCGATAGTTCCAAGGTCTTGGGCATCTTGGGCCTGCGTACAAAAGTGAATTATTCTCAAAAGCCATGTCCTCAAATACATAGCCATTTCAGTGCTTTTAAAGCCATTATTGTTCAAGCATCATGTGTTTAATGTAAAGAGTGGAACTATGCACTTCCATACGCAGCCAAGTGTGTACATGCAAATGTGCTCCATACAGCAGGAACTGTTCCAGGTCTACTCCTGACTCTGACTGTGCTAAATTTGTTGATTTGCAAAACTTGAATGATAATGGTACTATAATGAAAAATGACAGTGTTCTCAAACAAGCCGTAGCTACATTGCCTCAAATACAGCATAATAATAGTTAGCACTTACCGATATGTTATCCTTTTCCATTTCAAAGCACTTTACAAACATTAACTAATTAATTAATATGTATGGCTCATCATTAGACAACATTTCAAGAACTCGGTATACAATTCTCTAATGGCTGTTACTAAGAAGTCCCTTTGAGAGGCACTCCAAAAGGTTAATGCTTAGTGTTGGAGAGATCATTAGCCCAGCTTTTCTAAACCAGTTGCTCTTGTATATATTTAAGATGCCCCAAGTACTAATAATTTTATATGGATTTATATCTTCGAAGCATGAGTTTTATACACTTTTTATTTTCTAGAGAAATTTCTAGAGGAAGGTATATTTTTATATAACTTTTCCCATTATTTTCTAGGGATTTATTTGCGTTCTACATTGTACAGCCTGTAAGAAGACAAGCACAGCAAAAAGCAGAAATATAGGGTCTGCTTTGTGTGATTCTTTTCAAAATTATGTGATGTGAATCAGATATGAGAAAATACTTGATTGCAATGTTGTTACTTTCTGACAGCTTTCTGAAATGCCTTTTAGAAACTTCCTTCTTTCAATTAATTATAAAATCACAATTTGCTTGGCTGTAGTTTCCCAAATCTGGGAGACATTGAGTTTCAGCCCTTTGGTGGACTGCAATAAGAATTTGTATCTGACTGAGAAAGTCCTTAAAATCTTTACTTTTAACATTTTATTAGGAAAAAACCTATCTCTTTTGTAGGCTTCTATCTGAGGATTAGGGTAATGTAGCTTATTTGCCCTTTAACATGCCACACAGCAATAGTGAGCTGAAACTGACAGCTGGGACAAGACAGCATCTTGTTTATCAGTCTTTTCTAGTATTTGATTAAGTTTATGAGAGAGGCTGGCATATTTTGTCAGGAAAGTTTATCTTTAAGCTTCTTGTCATATAAATAAAGAGAAAAAATGTGTAAAATGCGTACGTGTAAATGACTACTGCTCCAGTTTAAAGAATTTCCTTTTTGAGTTTTCACTGAACAAAAACAAAACCAAAAACAGATCCCTTGAGTATACATCTAATTCATTTTTTATTGATCATGCCAAGGAACTTTAAAGCAGTGACACGTTTAGCTGGAGAGGCTAGATCTGTACCTCCTCACAGTCTGGGCCAATCTTTTCCATGTTTTCCTTCCAGTGCTTCAGTTTTCTTGCCTCAGGAATGAGTTGATTGCTCCAGAACTGAACCAAAGTGAGAACTATAATTTAGGCAGTGTGGAAGATTAGATGCAGAGGGAGCCAGGCAGAGCTGACTTTGTGATCCCATGTTATCTTCAGCTATACTAAACCCTTCTGGAGGAAGTTTTCTTGTGTACATTAGCCTTTCCTCAGAAGAAGATTGCTTACAATCTTTCATCTTACTAGAAAGTTTTCCTCCAAACAATAAAAATCAGCACATGTAAAAAAATCCCAAGTGAGTCACCTGATAACCATCTAGAAATACTTTATGTTTTAGGAAAAAAACCCATACATTTTGTATGGGCAATACTAAAGATAAAAAATCAAAGCCTATACATGAATTTGTGAAGTTAAGCCTGTGAACAAGGATATTATAATCTTCTCAGCAGACCTCAGCTTCAGATTGGCACAAGGATAGCCAAAGGCTACCGTTGTACCCTCAGGATCTTTTTCACTGCCAAGAGCTTTGGACTTCTATATTCACCATACTATCTAAACATTCTATTTTAACTTAAGAGTTGTGCATCAGAGTTAAGGAAATTACATTTATTTTTCTTCATGAGACTTTAAAAAAAAGGTTTCAGTATGCTTACATTGTATTTATAACTTTTTTTGTTTAATTTCAAATTGCTTATTTTTAATTTGTTTTATTTTTTCATTTCAATTTACACAAATTTTAATAACAGACAAAAGAAAATACTAAGCTAAAATATGTTCTGATTGTACTTTGTAATGATAGAGGGGCAACTGCATTTACCTGTACATTACATTTGCAGCAACTTTTTAAAGAAAGACATTTTAGGAATATGAGACCAGATCTCTTTGCTGAGCACTTTACTCATAAATTCCAGAATAGATTTCAGTCAGTTTTGCAGGTAAAAGCAAAAGCCTAGGAATATTTGAAAAGACCATTTAGCATGCGGTCTTCAACTATTATTTAGCATTTACAGATTGCAGAATAAAAATTAAAAGCTACAGTAAATAGCTCTACTTTTTAACAATTTCTTCAGTGTTTTCTTGAACCTTTAATCTAGAGTAATTTCAGAGTTTTCATCTATCCTAATTCAGATCAGGAAAAAAGTGACATTTGGTATAAACTTTTTGGTTTTTTTTCTCTCTAGGAAATAAAATCCACTGAGTTGTTTAATAAAGTTCTTTTGAAGTTGGTGTGAAAAAATAAGGAGCAGGGGTCTTCTCCTTTTCCCTTTTTCCTTTTTTCTCTTTTTCCCTTTTTACCTTTCCTTTTCTCTTCTTCTCTTTCCTTTTTATTTTTTTTTCCTTTTTTTTTTTTTTTCCTTTTTCTTTTGCTTTTCCTTTTCATTTTCTGTAAGGGACAAAGAAGTAGTAGAAAGACTGAAACTGTGCCATATTTAATTGGCTGAAAACAATTACATCAGATTAAAATAAAATTAAAGCACTGCTACTGATTACACTTACTTCCCTGAAAGGACTTGTGCTTGATACTGACCTTGCCATTCTTTTATCACACTTAACTGTACAGGAGATACATGCTTGTGCTGTGGCATTGTGTTTAATATCCCCTTCCCCCACATTCTTAGTTTGGACAGTCCCTGCTTGGTAGCTAACTCAGTCTCTGTTCTGTCAGTACCAAAGACAGACATTACACTTTGGAAACAGGCATTATTTCAGCATTACAGTCCATGACATTGAAAGATTAACAGGTTATTTAGTCCATAGAACCCATCATTCGGTCAGAAACCGCAAAAAATAATGTCCTATGCATTAATTGATGGTATTTATTGTAGTAACATTCATCACGATTTTCCAGTTAGCTATTAATGTACGTCAGACATATTAATGTAAGATTTGCACTGTAACTCATCATTGATTATCTGGACCATCATTTTAAAGTGCTACAGAAATTATACAAAACAGCTGTCTTTTGCTTTCAGCTATGTTTAATTTATGCTCATTACAGTTTCCAAGGATACATTTTTTGCTGCATATGCAAATTTTATGGTCATCTGTTATTTAATAAATCCAAATCAATGTTTTGACACTGAAAGATTCAAATGAAAAAATAGGACTCATGCACAAGTAATGTAAAATATTGTTAAAGAGAGAGAAATGTTCCTACCTTCCTGTTAATTTTTAACAAATAAAAATAGAAACAAACATCTATTACGGCAGTGCTCAGAGGTAATTAAAACTGCAGTTAAAACCAGAAAAAAAACCCTAACAATAAAAAAAAAAAAATAGAGGCAGTGAAAATACTCATGTGCAAGACCAGATTATCATCTTTCCTTTACAAAAAATACCCTCATGTCTCAAAAAAGGCTTTGGGACACTTATTCATTAGTAAAAATTTTTAAATCTACCTGTCCCTCGGATGCCAACCAGACTGATATTCACTCTGATGTGCACTGCAAAAAAATCATTTCCTACATTCAAAAAAGTCTAATAATATTTTGTCAAATGATATTCAGACATTTCCCTGGTTGATTAATGCTGCTAGCCGGTCAGCATGTGAAGGCACTGGTTTTAATTTGAAAGAAGGATTTGAGGATTGTCTAGAAGACCACTCAGTAGGTTAGAAGGACATGCAAAAAAAAAAAAAAAAGTGGTACTTTTAAAGTCGATAGAATTCAGTAATTTCCACCTGGAACTGAAAATACAATGAGCCTATCCACTGAAACCTGGATCAATGAAATTGGACAGATTACATGTTAGAGGGTATCCAGCCATATGTTTTAGAGGATATATTTTTCCTGGATATGTTACCATAGCAGTTAAAAAGACTTCTAGTTTTCTTCAGAGCATAAATATTTCCCAAGCTTACTAAAAACAAAGATTAATGAACTGGAGGAATTTAGTGTCTGTGATGCAGATATTAATATTCTCAACATGTCCAAAAATATTTTTTTGTACTAAATATCGAGGTATGCCTGAAGTAGTCTTTAACATGTGGAGGCATAGAGCTTTGGAAGAAAAGTGACAGTCTAAAGTTTCACATTGATTTTTCTTTTTTATTTTTTTCTCTTTTTCTTTTCCTCTAACATGTTCCCTAACGGAGACTTTGGTATTCATGGAAATTGTAAGTTTATGACTATGGGTTAATGGCATGAAACTATCATCCAGTTAGCAGAAGATGTTATAGGGGACAAGCCGTTATAAATAAATGATGAGTCCTGACATTCAATCCCATTATTCCTTTGCAGTGAATTAAACTCAAACTACTTAATTTATTCTTCTACATCATCTTCTTCTTACCTTATTTGGAGAGATGGGAAACAGGAAGTGCTCTGATCTATCCCGTAAAGATACTGTTTCAGTTCATTGTAATGTTTTGTAGTTTTTGGGAAACAGGAAGTGCTCTGATCTATCCCTTAAAGATACTGTTTCAGCTCATTGTAATGTTTTGTAGTTTGAATTCTAACTACTTTCTCACTGATACAATGCAATTCCATCCACCAAGAATAGAAGAGATTTTTGTGTGTGTGTGTGATGTGGGGTCTGGGTTGTCCCCAGGGTTTTTTCACCTGCCATAAAATACATTATGAGGAAGCTTCTTTAGTTCCTGTAACTGCTACTTAGGACTACTACTGGGGTTCAGCTTTAGAAACAGGTGTAATGCTACCATCAGCAGAAATTAACATTTTTTATCTTCTGGAGATAGAACAAATTATTCTGTGTTTTTTTAATGATATATTCTTTTGACAGATAATACTTCATTCATAAGGTAGCAACAGTAGTCGAAGAGGTAGAGTGAACCTCATGATCTATTAGGAATTGAAACTTGTAGAATTCTCATAAGATAAAAAGTTCTTTTAAATGGTTCATTTCACTTTTTAGACAAGGAGAGACATTGCATTATATATGACATTTTGTTCATGAAAGAAGAAAGAAATAGACTCCAAAGCTTCTGGGGAAAAGCTTAACCTGTATCAAAGTGATTAAAAGAAATCATAGAAAAAAGTGACTATGCAATGCACATTTAAGCTAATCTTCTAGCAAGAATGTTTTATGATTAGCTAATTCTGCTTTTGGGGGCTGGATGGTGACTTAGCTGCAGTGTTAAGTCTGATTACTTTGGAATCCTCTTTCAGATATTTTAAATGGAATTGAAATAACACAGATGGCTCTAAAATAACTTACTGCAGTTGGACACAAGCTGGTGTTCAATTATTTAAAAAGGAAATCTATGACAAATATCAAATGGAAAAAATAATCCAATTTTATGTGTACCAGAAAATGAGAGAGATCTTCTATGAATTATTTTATGAAGAAAGCTGAAGAATTAGCAATCTCAAAGTACCATATGCAAAGTAAGATTAAATTGAAATAATGCTTCTTTAAGCATGTTAGAATTACACTGATTTAAGATGACACAAACTTAATATAAAACTATTTTTTCAATTAATTTGTGTATTGTAGATGCATAACTGAATTTTGAAAGAAAATCCAAACTGTGATATGGTTATGATTAGCAAAATAACAAATCTAGAATGCTATGGAAAGTACAGTTACTGAACATCTGCAGTTATAATTACTCTGTGAATGTTGTTATTGCCAGAATTGCACTGGAGTATCTGAAAGTATAAAACTAAAGAGATTATGTTTTTAAAATTTTATATAATTGAGAACTGCATAAAAAGTATATATTCCTCAAGAGCCATAAAACCCATCTTGAGGAGACTATGGACAGAGGATTGATAGAAAGTTCAAAGGCTGGAGCAGTGTGGTGGCAAAGGGTTATGCTATTTGTGTTTCCCTCAGGATGGTGTCTCAGCAGCTCTTGGTGGTTTACTTCCTCCCACATCTGGATATTCACAGTTCTGATCTTATATCAGCATAGTTCTCATGTCTATTGTGTAAAAGTATCCTATCATAGGATTTGCAGATGAACTGAATCTTATGTCTATTTTCAGCAAACGTGTGTTGGATGTTCCTTCTAATGATCTTATATTAACGGGGAAATTTGAAGGCCTTCAGTACAAATGTCAGAAAGTATTTGGATATGCTAATGTAACGTTTCAGTCAGAAATCTGTCCAGAAGTTTCAAAATGGGGTGTATGATTTCCTTTACTTCCTGTTAATGTTCAAAATGATCTTACTCTCTTTTAAAGGTTTTAGATTTTTCAGCTTTTGATCTCTTGTTCTTCTCCTATTTTTTTTCTTTTAGTTTTTCCTCCTTTGTTCTATTCAAGGCAGGATCCTAATAAACTCCCCTGTCTTTCCCTTTACTCAGCCAATCTACTGATGACATGATCTGCAGCAGAGTAAAAAGTCTTTTACAATGCCACTTCCATATTCTTCTAACTGTGGAATTTACTTAATGCCTGGCAGGTTTTCTTCCTATATTTCATCTCCCAAAATACGTAAATATTTTGTTTGAAAGGCCAGTGTTTTACTTAGAGTTTTGCAAAATAAAACTTTGGCACCCAAAGGAAAATATTGTGACTTAGTTGTTTGTTCTAGTTTGCTAGGTTGCTTACTTTATCTGATTGGAGGGGAAAAGCCTTAGGTTATATAGCGCTTAAAGTAAGAACCTTTTTCATCTATCTTTTCAATAAACTATCTGATGCAGGGCTGATACTACATTAATAGCAAAAAGGAGTAAATGTTCAGATAGTGAAATCATTCCATTGACTTTGAGGAACTGACTCAGTATTCAAAATAAAAAATATGGAAATCAGAGAAATATATTAACTTTGCTTGCATTATTTTCTTACTGCAATTCGGAAACTGTAGTTTTAACTTACACTAACAATGTTTCAAGGCATTTTTTTAAAAATCGCATGTTTATAGCTATGAATGGTTATCCTCTATTTTTTGTTATTAAATTAGTTTGTAAGACGACATGTAAATATTCTAATGCTGTGCACTCTTAATGCAATATAAAGACTTTTGAGGTTAGACTGATGTGCTGTGCAGATGTAAAATCACATTCTTTTCTTTTTAGAACAGGTAAGTAGTGTTCTTTGTCTCCAGACTGAACACTTAAAATATAAAATAAAATTGCCCAGGCTTGAAAAGCATTGTGAATATACTAGATTTTTGCATGAATGTTTTAAATTAATCTTTGGTGATGTCTCATGTGAAATATCCTTAACTATATCTAGCAGTTTTCAAAGAAGACAGTAATGTAGTTTTATGTGTAAAAACCCTCTTGTGTTAGTAAGAAGAGGACTGCAAGACATGTGTTTATTATAAGATAATAATGCTCCTGAGAGAAAAGAGTCACTTAAAGTAGCTGTATCTTGAAATGCTTCAGGATTCTGATTTGTAATCAACAGGGTTTGCATAAAATGCATATGAAAGTAATAAAACACCCACAGAGAGGAACTGTCTGGGAACATTACAAATTACTTGCTTCTGGAGACATTTGCTACATAGGGTATGTTCAGCATTTCTGAATTAAAGTTTTTCATATCTGCTGAGAAATGAGTGTCCAAAACTCTCAGCTCAAAACCACTACCATTAGAAAAAGAAAATGAAAGTCTAGGTACAGTTTAACTGTGTAATCCACACTATATTCCAACTAACTCTGAATTAAAAAAAGAAACTTAAACTCTTTCCGAAGTTTTCAAGAGGACCAGGCCTGGACCAGCAATGTGTAAACCAAGACTTTTTATGATTGAGGCTAATTTCAAGGACATCAGCACGTGATATTCATACATTTATTGAGTTATCAGTGTATAACTCTCAGAGTATGACATAGAGCTCTCATACTTTTTTCATACTAGATTGAGATGCAAATGAAAAGCAGAATAGTATTTTATGTGGTGTCATGATGTAAATTATAGCACTTGCATTTTTATTTGAATATAAACGCACATACGATTTCCTCAAAGTTCTTACTGAAAAACAGAAATAAAGGATGAAGATCTCTAGTAGGTAATTTAACAGGTCATTCAAGTAATTTGTGCAACAGTTTTAACAAAGTTGAGTTTTTCCTTCAGCTCTAATGGAAAGTTCAGTGTTTGAAAATCTCTCTCATGCAA
>NW_009637206.1:72662-106401 GCF_000690535.1 Cariama cristata | reverse complement strand
CCAGCAGGCTCGTTAGGCTTACTTTTGTCGCACCGTTAATTAAGGTACCGCGCGCTTGGAGTGAGGGGAATGTTTGTAGCTTGGTTCCAGGTATTATTTCAGTGGTTAATTTAGGTTACCTGCATCTGTCATGTTTTTTGGGAGATACATTTAGAAATGCAGCTCATGGCTTCAAGGAAGGGGAAGGTCCAAAAATTGTTCTCGAAAAGAACAAGAAAATGTTTGTTAGACTCATTATTTCAAAGTATTTTAAAGTAATGTTTTAAAATCGGATTCAGTTATGAGATCTCTCTTGTTTTGGTCATGCCGAGGGACTGCTTGTGCACCTTATGCAAGGGTTTGAGCATGGAGCAGAGGGTAGGCCTCGGTGAGCTGACTCAGTTCTGGTGTGAAACAACTGTAATTGGAAAAAAAAAAAAAGAATTTTTGAAGGTTGTGAATTTGGAAGTGTACTCTTACCAGTAAAATCTTTCAAATACTAATTTGAAGAGAGAGGCTTAACACAAATGAAGAGTGACTGAGACTACAGCAGCACCTGCAGCACTGAGGAGCCTGCCAGGGCTCCAGCAGAAATCTTTTGACAAGATAATTTCTACTTCAGCTCTTGGGGAACATCTCGGACTTCCACATTGCAGCCTGAACATTACATAGATACATAGAGACCATTTGTCATCGGATGGGTTATTTTTGTAAGAGGTAGAATTTCAGAAAACAGAAACATGGTGGGCTTGCCTGGGTTTTCTTTAGTTTTGGTGGCTGAAAAATGGTTTAGATACTTGTAAATAAAAATCTGTGGGTGTTTAGCGATGGTTGTAAGGTCATCTGTGTGTGTTTTAAAGTGATAGTTCAGCTGTTTCAGTTTCTAAGAGTAGATGTCGTGGATGGTGGACAGTCTATAACCCAAACTCACTGGTAAAAAAATAAAAAAGCTCACATCCCTATTATTATGTTATGTTTACTTTATAAGACACATGAAATAAAAAAACCCAAATACTTTGAAAGTATTCTTAATATTTTTACATCATAGACAACAAAGAAGAGCTGCTAAATATTCTAACGGGTTTGTACTGCTCTTTGTAGGCCCCACCGCTGTACACATGCTTGCCCCTTTTGCCATGAGCAATCTCACTGAAATTAATGGAACTCTCCTTGGTGGTGAAGTTAAATGTATGTATAATTGCTGGTAAGAATAGGGCCTTAACAAGTACCCAAATATAGAAATAGACTTCTTGAGAAATTTAGATGTAATACTTCATCTTGGTTCGCTGGTGGTGTATGTGATCCAGAGAACCCAAGTACATCGATAACAAACTGTATGCGGTTATAGCACATGCAACTTCTGTCTACCCCCATTTTTAGACTAAATGAAGTAGAGGTTTTGGCATCCAATGCTTATAAATATAAGATCTGATTGAGAGTTACAGCTGAAATTTTGTTATTAATTATTCTGAATGGAAATAAGACTATAGTATATACTGCTGTTCCAGAATAATTCTTAGTTGTGAAGAGGACCCAGTCTCTTATCTTAACCCGAGATACTCATTCTTGAGTAGTTTTGCCACCTGTCTCCATTGCATGGTGCAGCATGCCTGAAGAGGCAGGAGTGTGTGTGTTATAAAATAGTAGTTTAGAGCAGAAATGGTGTTTGCATCAAGAGCTGTAGATAAAAACTGCTCTCCAAATGCTTACAAAACATCAATGAGCAAGGAGAGGAAGAAGGAGTAAGGCTCTGGTATTAAGGTGGCAAAACATGCAAGCAGGTTTTATTGAGAGAAGAGCAGGACTACTAGGAATTCATGAGGGAGAAGGAAGGGAAGGGAGAAAGCAGAGTGGAATGCATTTGTCAGAAAATGAACTTTGAAATATAACTGCTAAAATACAGTTTTGAACATGAGGCTCAAAATGGAGGCTTGTGCTGTCACTGTGTGCTAGCAGAGGCCTGTCATCCTATAAATACAAACTATACTTCTGTGCCCGTTCTGCCACGGACGTAATGTTTTCTGTTGTTGAGACATAGACTAATGAGAGGAATAAATGAGTAGCCAAGATACGCGAAGGGGAATCTTCCTAAATTTTGCCAGGTTATGATACTGCTTTTGCAAAAATATGTTTTCTTTATATAGAAAGCTACCGATGTGGCAGTGTGAAGCAGCACAGTTAAAAGCTGCTGTTTGAGTGTTTTTAGCGTGCATGGAAAAACGGGTAGTATAGGCAGATGGGTTGCCCTGTGCACTGGCATCCGTGCAGCACAGCAGAAATAGCGTACATCTACTTAGGGAAACTGGAGTAAAGTGGAGTGGGTTTTTTTTGTACTGCAGGTATATAAGGGAATCAGAAGAGAGCTGCGGTTGGGGGCTATTTGGAGCATGCAGCCACAAAAGGTGGTCTTTGCATCTCGTTGTGTATTTGACTGATTTGGAACATGTAGAGGGGGTGGGAGGTTGCTTACAAGACACAAATTAGAGAAGGAGATTTCTGTAGCTTTGTGGGTGGAGGCTTAAAGGGATGCCTGCCTTTTTCAGATGTCAGTATCCACATATTTTATTTCTTGTGATTGAAGTTAGTCTTTTGACTGGGTGATGATAACAGCAGCCAAATTTAAAATATTTTAAGGGTCTAACAAAAATGCTTCAGTTTAATATGGACTTCAGTCAGTCTTTCTCTCCATCAGATAGTAGCGACAAGGCAAGCAGATTGTGATGTTCCCTGTCTTGTTCTCTATAAAATGTTGAAGTTGTCCTTTTTCCTTCCAAACCCTGCAGTCTGCTTTTAACATTGACACTGGAAAAATGGACAGTGAAATGATCCAAGATTCAGATCTGACACATGACATGAGCTGGGCATTTATTTTTAGCTACAACTGAAGTTTCCAGTGACAATTATTTCTTTTTCTTTCACTTTTCACTCTTCCACTGAGAAAACCAACTTTCTTGATTTTACACTGAAGAAAAAAATGTAGTGTGGCCTTTCATCACTCATGCTTCCTTCTGAAATTGATTTACTTTCATTTTCTAGGTGCTGGTGAATCCGGTAAAAGCACAATAGTCAAACAGATGAGGATCTTGCATGTGAATGGATTTAATGCTGAGTAAGTACATTTGCTTTTTAAATTTACAACCTACCTTACGTCTGTGTGCCACACAGTAGTCATTGCGGTTGTTTTATATCTTGGCATGTTTTCTTTTTGCTATTGTTTCATGGTCTCTAGAATTTGGATGTGTATTTTTAGATGAGATTAATAGACTTTAACTTGAAGAAGTCATGCATCAATAAGAAGTAAGAGCTAATGGTATAAAATGATTTATATCAAGATTCGGTACAGCTGATTTGATTAAGGCTTAACTTTTGTGGTGTTTCTTTTTTTTTAACTGCAGTTTCTTTCACAACATGGCTGACACTGGTTTACCTCTGCTGTAGCACATTGATTCATACTGCTGCAAACATACCTCCTGTTAGTGTACAAAATGTATGCAATTTTCTTTATTTAGAGCAAGTAAGGCTTTTGTTTCTGTCTCCTGACAAAATGAGACAGTACTATGAATTTTGGGGATAAGAAGTCAGATTTTCTTCTCTTTTCTGTTGTGTTTGCTTGTCCAGATGTTCATGTTTAATTATTCTAAAAGCTTTTCTTGTTTACACTTAAAATCTGTTCAATTATATGATAATTGTGAGGAGGGGAATAGTGTTACGATAGGGAAAATGGAGGTCTATTTTTTTGTCTGAGAAAGATTTGTGTTTGCTAACTTTTCTTCTAACCTTGCTATGGAGTAGGAGGAGATTCTTCTGCGTGTTAGTTTAGGCTTGCAAGTGTCTGTGTATACCAAAACCTGCTAAATTAATTCTAATTAATTAAGGTATTGGAATTTCAGAGCTTATTCTCTGTGTTTAATTTTTTTAGATTGTATTACTGGTGTTGTCTTTCTCATTTTCAGACACAATATTTTTGTATTGGCATCCTCTAGCTTCTAGTGGTATCATCTGTTTTGTGAATCCTCCCTTTTTGGGAAGATTTAAGCTTTCACTAGTCTTTCAGTAGTTAATTCTTTAGTAAGAATGTCTGAGCTAAAAGTTTAGCTAAGGAACCTGGACAATACTTTTTCCTAATCCCCAAATGCTAGTTCAGGATAAGGTACACAGTTTTTTGGAAGAAAGTTCAGACTGATTCATAATAAATTACATTCTGTGCTACATGTTTTTAGCTCCTCTTTATAGGGAATATTTTCTTTATCCAAGACAACTCTTTTTCATAAGTACCCATCCTGTTACTGCTGAGTTGTCTCTGTTATTTTGGCTCCTCTTGTTACTAAAGACCTCTTAAAAGACTTGTGTGACTTAAAAGATTTGCATGAGTTGACTTAGATGTAGCAGCTCTCAACATTAGGTGCCAAGTAAAAAGTTCATCAAGTAAAGCGGAAATCAAGAATCCTTTAAAATAAAAGACCTTTAAAAGTATCAATCCATTTAACCAGCACAGTTCTAAGTTTTCTAAGCATACAGATGCTCTTCAAGAGATGATGATGCTGGTGTATTACATGGGTAGATAGCCTTCTCAACTCTGCAAGCTGCGTACCCAAATTTGTGTGAAACTGGGAGCCCAGAGACATGGTATACAAAACCTGCAGAGCTGGGGAAGGACTGGGACACACTCTGGGATTTGCAACAGCAGTGCGTTCCTCGAGTATCTCACTTCTGCGTTGTAGGTTGGGGCTGAGCTGAGTGTGCAGCTGGATTCTAGGGCAACATGGCAAATTTGGCCTCAGGAGCCTTTGCTGACTTCTGCCTTCTCATAGCGAGGGATTTGGATTACCTAGCAGCCCTATGCCAGCACAGCCCTGCTGCCAATCACATAGCATACCCCAGTGTGGGACCCGTGTGTGAACTACAGGGGAGCTGCATGCAGCTCAGGAACTGTAGGTTGTCTGCCCCGTGTCATATTGTCTTGCAGTCAGTCCTTTGTGTTTGTCCTTTTGTGGGTAGCATGTATTGGAACATTCAGGTGCATAAAAATCAAATTAAAAAGTGGTATGTATAAAATGTACAAGAAGTAAGTTATAATGCATCTAGTTTTAGGATTTTGTTTCCAAAAAGTATCAGTAGATCATAACGTACACTTCACAAGGGGGAGAAGACTGTTTTTCAGTATTTTGAAATTCTTGCAAGTTAAACGTTAGTCCTTAAGTAATGTGTATTTTGTTCAAAGTTACCAAGTGCTCCCTACATTGTCCTGATTTCCCTGTTGTCCTTTTTGCCTGTTTCGTTCCTTTTCTGCCCTCCTTACTTTGTGGAAAAATGATGTGGGATTCAGCTGAGAGAGAGAGAGAGCATGGAGTTTTTTTGGAAGGGTAGGAAACATAAGGCATTACTTCTCTTAATGCTCTCACCAGTTGTTCTAGAACATAAACATGTTTGCATACAACACCACAGTTGACAGGCTGAATAACAGTAGAGAGGTCGTGAAAACGGTAGTTAGCTGGAAATGAAGAGACATTTTTTTAATGTTAGTGTCCATGTACATAACTGTACTTTTGAATTATTTCTGTTGGTGTGGCTTATTCATGTGGCTTGAAGGAAATCCAGTTTAAAGTCCTGTCTAAAACTTGTTTGCCTTTGATTTGGTTGCCCTGTGATAATTGATGTTTGAAGCAGAAAGAGGACACCTGTTACGAAAGATGTCTAACGTGCTATGAACAGGGAATCAAAAGTTTTTATTTAGTGTTACTCAAATACTCTTCCTAATTTCTGGTGACTAAAGAGGATATCCAGTGCTAAATGCACTGGCTTTCTTCAGTGAGTGTGAGGATTTCTTTATTTGCTTTGATTTTAGGATGAAGGGACTGTCATCATGTGCATTTAGGTGAGTTGTTGTAGCGTTTAACAAGGTGAAATCTATGTAGTTCTACAAAACTAGAAGAATTTCCTCTGAGACTCCAATCCTTGATCGCTTTAGCTAATTAATTATTTGAGGAACTGTATGGAATCAAGTGTTCCAGGTAATTAATATGCTTAATAGTTAACAATGCTAGGGTGAATTTGAAAGTGGTTAAAGTTCTAACCAAATTAACTACAGTAAAGACTATATAAATTTTTTTTGATGTTATTTTTATAATCTGTAATAGAGTTAGAGACAGAAATATTTTGATTTTGTTGTTCCTGTTGTGAAGGTGATGTGTGGTGGTGAAGGAACAGTGCTGTGGCATTGGTAAGCAGAGTAGACTATTGGAGAAGCAAGGCATAGTCCTCAGCATAGGTGTTTTTGGATGGAGTTTTTGGAAGGGCTTAGCCTGCTTCCAGCTCTTGCAGGATGGCTTCACTTGGCCCTGCTATCAACTGAGGTCTTCCTACAGCGGTTTCATAAGTAATGGGAGTGTGACTTCACCGCAGTATTCTTCCAGTGTGCCACATCTTTAACATGGAAGAGCTGCATTTTAAGCATAATCAAGACTCCATATCAACCAAATTTTGCACTCTTTGCATTACTGCCAACAACAGAGACCCTTGTGATGTAGAAAGGATTTAAATTTGGCTTGTAATAGCAGGAAGCCTGTGACTTCCCTTCCTTTCCTTCCCTTCCTCCTCATCACTTCAGCTGTCTTTTCATGAGGCTGTTCCAGAGGAGTAGGTCTCTGGTGTTGCGTACTGCATTTTGTGAGCACCCACTGATAAAGTGGAGCTAAAAATCTTTTCTTTTTGACTGTGCGGAACTTCAGATCCCAATCTTTATGAACCAGAAAGGATTAAAAATGGGAAAGGGAGGACAGGAGGAATAAGGAATGTAGTTGGAAGAGTTAATGTAAATTTATGGTTCAGGTTGAAGAGGGGAAAAAACGCAACTTTTTTCTGTGTTATCTTGGGGTCGGGGTTCTTTGCTTCTAAGATGATGGCCTTTCACTGACTTTTTTTTTTTTCTTTTAAGCCGTCTTTCCCCTCTGTGATCACTGTGGGTTTGGCTGACAGACTCTAAGGAGAGGGTCATTGTCATGCAGGATTTTAGAAAGTGGGAAATTGGCAAGGGTGATAGACAATTTTGAAGTGTCATGGGAAAAACTGGGACAAGCAGAAATATTTAGATAGAAATAAATTGTTGAAATGTGACTTACAAAATCCACTACAAAGATTGACACGTAAGGGGAATGTGCCTTTGTGATTAGTAAGTTTGGATAGTGTTTATGATTCAGGAAGTCCTGAGGTTATAGGGAATTTCAGATAATGCTTTTCAGCCTCAGTTTCCCAAATGTTGTATAATGATGACTTTATTTCTTGAACTGGTATGTTGAAGCGTGGAATAGGAGTCAATGTGTTTATCACATCTGTTAGTGATAATCGCAGAAGCAGAATTGAATAGCTTTATTTTCAAGACTTAGGTGGCAAATATGTTTATATTTCTCTCGTACTTTTAAAAATTATTTTCTCTTAGTGGGGAAGTTAAGAAAGCCAAGTCACTCTCTTAAAGATTTGGTACTTTTTTCTTTTCTCACTTAGATTTAGTAGTTCGTGAGAAAGGAAATGTAGTCATTGGTGCTTTCTAATCTTTTCTTTATACATCTTGTCCACCAGAAGTTGAACTGACTGCAGTACCACCGTTATTACGCATAAACCAGTTAATGATGTTGTCTAGTCACATTGGTCAATGTCAATCTCTTTTGTGACTGAAATGACTTCTGTCTTGGCAACTGTACTCTTCTGCTATCTGATACTGTTTTGTTTTCTAACTTTGGTCTTTTTATGTGTGTGATTTTATGGAAGTTAATGTTATGAGTGAGGAAAAAGCATAATATTTATAACTAAGTCTTTTAAAATAACGAATCCCCTCCTAATGGCTAGTATTAGTTTGTATATACAAACGTTATTGCTCTATTTTTACAGTTCCTTTAGATTTGTGTACCAATACCATGTTTTTAGAATGGTGACATCAGTTCCTTGCCAAGAAACAAACTGCCTTTATTGTATTTTACTCTACTGGCAACAAAAATAATTTTTTCCTGGTGTTTGAGTAACATTGAAAATTGGAGGGGGGGGATTGATGTGTGTGATTTCTCGCCGCCCCCCCTTCTTTCTTTCTTTCTTTGCATCACAGTTGAGAGGCTTCTGCAGATTTGAGGCAGAGCGCATTTTTTTTTTTTTCCTTTTCTCAGCTCCTGTTCCAGGACACAGACGAGGTGTTACTGTGCTGGAAAATTTGTGTGTACATGTCTGTTCAAGACTATGAAAAGTTCCATTCCAGCTGAACAACTAGTTACGGGTTTTGATCAAGATTTGTGCTGTAGAACATAACGTGAAGGTGTGGGCAGAGAGAGGAGCAGGATATGTATTTCAGTCTATTTTAGGTCTTGTCCTGAGAACTGACACAGTCATGTAATTGAATTTTGTCAAAAGACAAGAATATACCAACAGTGAATAAATAGTATGATTAAGAACTGAGTACTGCATATAGCTTGTAAAAGTTTATGCAAAATGTGTATGCAAGTTAAATATAACTTGAAAGAAATGGTAGGTAGTACGTGGTGACGTTAAACAACCTAAGTGAACCAGAAATTTCGTAATTGTTAGGATGTTTAATGTTGTGTTTATGCACTTGAAATTATCTTTTCTTTGGAAATACTTTTATTTCTACAAAGGGGAAAATTCCATTCTGTGAAAAGATAAACCTGAACTCAATGAAGCAGCATTACTATTTCATTATGTTATAAAGTAAAAAGGAAAGAAGTTTCCAGTTTTGGGGCTTTTCAAGTTTCTTGTGGTATCTTGCCCTAAGATATGAGACATCCTCCATTAGGAACGTGTGCAAATGTTTTGCATTTAAATGTACTACTCAGATGTGATTTCAAATACTCTAAAATGAGTTTTCAGAATATTCTGATAGTTTATAATACCTACGCTGGGCCTTACTTGGCAAAGAACATTAACATACTGTGGTCCTCAATATTCTGATATTCAATGGAATAACTCTACCTTGCTCAGAGATGTTCTGAAATCAAGCCATTAAAATATTTCCATGTGCAAGTGAAGTGAATTTTTCTTTTTCAGGGTGCAAAATGATGTTATTTAGGTTCCTGAAAGTATTACAGAAAAGTGATGCATGAAGCAATCTGAAAGTATTAAAAAACTGGTTAGTTCTATCTGTTTTTAGATGCTTGTGGCCAACCATAAGTGGAGAGATGACAACACACTATTGAAGGAAAGCATAGACTTTCGTTTTTACATTATGCTTTGTTTTCAACTGCTTGTTTTGTGTGTTTGCTTTTTCAAGACACTCTTACTTACATACAAGAAGGAAAAGTGAGAATTGAACATAAAAATTTTTTAAATTTTTATAATTGCATGGGAAACGGAGTGTTGCTCATAGCAGAGCGTGCATCTTACCTGCATTTACTGGTTGGTGGGAAGTGTTGATTTCTCCTAGCAAAGCAGTATTTAAACTAGCAGTTTTGTGTTGTTGCACACTGAGACTTCTCTGTCCTCTGAATTACTGTTCCTGGCCTTGCAACTTGACATTTGTGCTTTTGGTTAAATATTTCAGTTTCCTGATTTAAAAAAACAACAACAAAAAACCCAGTGGTAAACTCATCCCTTAAGCTAAATTTGCAAATGTTGCAGACATGATTTCGCATGTAAAGGGACTGACCAAAAAATATGGCAGTAGTTTTATTTGTTTTGACGTTTGAATTTCACAAAAGGTTTTAAAGTATACATAGGCAGCTATCAACCTAGTAGAGAGCTTTATAGTTAGAGTTGTAGAGAGCTTGGAGGGCAATAACTATGAATAGTGGAATAAGCATGAGTGATGTAATCTGAGAAGCAAAAGAGAAAGACAGAAGGGAGCCTAAGACTTAACTATGTGGAAAACATTGTGAATGGGTCTGGGAGGATTTTGACTTTTGATGGTGGATGTGGGATTTTACCCATTAGCTTTGGTGAAAACAAACCCTGTTTTACAAAATTTGCAAGTTTCCTTTTAGCTTCTCAAAACAGCAAATAAACTGTTTTATGGGAAGCGGAGCTAAATGAAGTCTGATTTCTGTAACTTGTTCTGTGCCTCCCAAATATTTTCTGCAATAGTCCCTCCCAGTCCCCTACAGCATCCACAGTTCCTCCCTATGGGGCCCGTAGCTCTCCAGGTATCTCTTGTTTCCTCCAACTGATGCAGTCCTCATTCTAGTCTATGACCCTGATGTTCCCTGCAACACTGACCCCTAAAATACTCTTGATTCGTCCTGTTCTTTATCTTCCTTTTTTTCTGCTTTTCCTGCTGCCTGGACAAGTTAGCATGTGTTGTGGCTGGTGTAGATCTACATGAGCTTTTCCTGCTTTTCCTTATTGGAGCACTAATTTTGTCTCTTTTCTACTCAGCCTCTCATTTTCATTTCTGGAAATAAATCTCTGCAACAGCAACCTCCTTCAAGTTTGGTTGAAGTTGGACAACACTATCTGAGAGAGAGTGAGAGACTGAGAAAGTCCTACTCTTCCTCAATTCACTCTGAATATTTTTTGAAATATTTTTACTCTGCACATTCATGACTTAAAGTGGAAGTGGTATGTTTTTCTCCATTTTTTTATCTTAAGCAAACATCTACTAGTAAAAGCCAATTTATGATGTTCTATTTAATTTGTTATTTAATAAATCACAAACTATAATAAATACCCCCAGAAAACTTCAGATAACTTCAAAAATGTACCTCTGTATGGAGAATATTAAATCTATATCTATATTGCACACTTGAATGGAAAAAAAAAATGCAGTAATATATCAGGTTTTCCTCAGCTCTACTCAAGAACTAGACCTGCAGAGTGGTTACCATTTCTCTAGCCAGTGTTACAGAATCGGTATTATGTGAAGAATTTTCTTCCACAGTATCTCACTGGATTTTTTCTTGTCCCATATATTTTGGATGGGCAGACTGGGCAGTGCTCTGATTTTCCTGGTAAAAAATAGTTTTACTGATTTATCCAGATGGATGTTTGAATTACTTTATATATGACCAGAATACTTTTTATCATCTTGAGCTCATGGAAGGTTACCTTTTTGGTATTAAAACTATACCTTCACATTATTACAATCCCTGAAGATTCCCCTTACTTCATTGCGTAGCTATGTTTCATCTGTTGCCAGTCATTCCAGCTGGGGAAATTTTTTCAGTTTCATTATGTTAAAACCTAGTGTGTTTGTCCCATAAGATACACCTTATTATTAATAAATCGTGTGCCTTTCTGAGTTCCTTCTAGCAGTCTAGATATGTTATTTCTTGTTCCTGTTTCTTAGGTTGCTGGGCATCCTGCGTTGTTACGGTCTCTGTGGGATAGGTTCAGTAAAAGCAAAGAAGTGTCCTGTCGTTTGTCTTCTCTTGGGCTGGGGGAGCAGGTTTGTGGGGTTCTGAGGGATTTTTTTAAAAAATATAAAACACTACTCTTGTTCCAGTTTTGTAAGCATCCTTCCTGAGTATCTCCTAGATCAAGGCAGGCATAGCTAATGCTTTGAAGTATAATCCAGCAGGAAAATTTATCTTTATTTTTAGATATATCATACATTTGTATGTTACAGTTGTTCAAGTTCCAACTCTGATGAAGAGCTGAGATACAGAAATTGTTCAGATTAATCTTGGTCATTGACAGCTGTCAAGTTGAAATGTAGGAATTTCCACTGATGAGGGTTTTCTTAAAAAAAAAACCAACTTGAATCCTGATGTCAAAAATAATATGCCCTCCGTTTTACTTTGACAATTGAATCTTGAGTTCCTAGTAAATGCAAGAGTATTTAGCATACAGTGCAAGTGTAGCTGCACCAACCTTTAATAGTTGTTTCTACAACTGTACTCTAATGTAAACATGCAGTTAATTAGAATTACTTGTTTACAGCTGAGCTTGCTTACTTAGAAACAGCAATATGTTGAGGTATGTTTTTGACAGCTAAGGGGCAAAATTATCCACTTTTTGAGGAATGTAGTAGTGGAATGTCTTGATGAAATGTTCTGTTACAAGGTGTTTGCTGTTACAAAAGTATGAAAAAGCTTGTGACCTTCTCTATTAGCTACCTGTTGCTGACTGTATTCTCCAAAGGGCTATTTATTAAGTCATTGTGTTCACTTGTCTTTTTAGTTCAGGCACCAGAAAATAATCATCTCTCCCAGCTGCACCCTTGTAGCCTCCCAAGAGTGGTGGGCGAACTAATGGAGCAGGCAGAGGTGTGCAGGATTTCCTTCTGAGGTTTAGAGTAATCCCAGTAGACGTTACATTTAGCCTTGAATGGCAACTTCACGGCAAGCTGGGGGATTTACTATTGCCTCCTTAGTCATTGTGATTTAAATACTCTCTTCTTGTCTGTAGGTCTACGTGCATAGATGCAGTTTTGTTTCCTTCAAGTTAAGACATTTTTATTCTGTTTTTCCTATACAATTCTCTATATAATATAAATGTTCATGTTAATTAGAAAATGTTGCAAGGAAATGGGTATCGATGAAGTAGATTTCTTCCTTAAGTTTGTAGTGAGAAAGGATGCCTTGCTCATATCTTGCTTGATTTTTTTTTTTTTAAAGTAGATAAAAATGTATGATGACAGTACAGTAAGTTCAGAAAACTATGTGTAATACCTGTTTTAACCCTGAAAATTTAAATAAATTAAATATGCTAAATAAATTTAACTTGACATTATGGTGGAAAAATTAAAATAATTGGTTTCATGAATTTTAATTTAATTGCATAACAGTAATTGGCATAGCTTCACATATTTTGTGTTGCTTTTAACAGTTTAGGACCATTTAAGATAAAGATGAAAACTTATAGTTGTAATTTTTAAAATAAGCAAAAGATAATAAGGTCGTAGCCATTTGCTGAAAAGATTTTATTAAATACCTTTTAATTTTTTTGGTTTTCTAAAATGAGAATATAATCAGCACTGCATTATTCATGGAAGAAAACCTATAAGCACAATGCAAAGCTGAGGAAATTTTATTTTTCTTTAAACAAGTGAGAAAACTGAAAGGAGAAAGGCTCAGTTAAGTAGTCGGGGTTCTCGGGAAAGCTAGTAATTCTCTGACTCAAATCTGCTGTACAAGCCCCAAATCCATATGCAGGTCAGGAAGAGCAGCTCTGGTTCTCCTGTCCTGGCCTACACTTTCTACACTTCCAAATATTTGTCAAAACAATTGCAGAGGTCAGTGTCAGTAAGAATTTTAAGTTTTCTGATACTTTGTCTGAATGTATTTTGCAGTAAGCATGTTATACAACTTTGTGGAAGATTTGCTTTATGGGGTTGTTTGGGGTTTTTTGTTGTTAAATTTCTATAGTGTAGGAAGTTACTGAATTTTCAGTACTGGATTTTTGAGGCATACTAAAATAGATGCCTGTAAATTATATGCAACCTTTTACTTCTGGTATGTAAAAATGATTAATGTTGTTTCAAAATAGTTACTCATAGGAACATATTCTGCTTATGCTGAACATTGTAGATAAAAATATGTTCCATAACTTACACAGAAGACACTTAAAAATTGCAAATGTAACTATTTTACCTTTTAGTTTTTTGAATTGAAAATGGGAGGGAACTGTGTCACTGGACTCTAATTTCGCCAAACCGTTGAGCGATCGGGATGCTCCTTACTGCCTCTGTGTTTTGCCTTTACTTAAGTGGGCAGTCTTAATTTTATGTAGTTGCATCTTATGCAATCCTATGTTTACTTTCCTTATGTTTATCGCCAAAGAACTTCATAGCGTTCTTTTACCTCAGTATCTTTTTGACACCACTGGAAAATAAGGGGCCAGAAAAAACTAAAAAAGACTGAGTTTAGTAAAGCATTTATGCTTATTTTGCGCAATTGTAGAGAGTCAGAAAAAACACTTTGAAATAACGTAGGCGACATACTGTCTGACTTTTTTCCTCACAATTTTATTAATACTTTGGAAACATAAAAAGAATTGTCTAAAAGGAGGAGGGAGGGAGGGAGAAGGGAAAGTAGACAGAAGTGATAGTCTTAGATGGTGTCCATAAGTAATATTTAATAGGCACACATTATTTTTTTTTAAAAAAAAGGCCTACTAGATATATCGCCCTTAGACAGAAATGGAAAGTTAACCAATTCAGTCCCAGAATAAATTTTAAAAGTTTACTTCTCTCTGAGATTAACTGGAACCAGCTGTTTTGTTAATTAAGATTGATAGATTCCATTCTGATAATACTGGACAATATGAAACCTAATTTTTTTCACTTAATTTTGTTTTTAATAGTATTGTTTGGGCATAGATTTATTACTGAATGCAGAAGGTAAAATGATACATAGTTATGTAGAGAAAGCAAAAATATTCTGTAGATATTTTATTCCTTACCAATAAAAATTATGTATCCATCCTGTACAACGTTGCAAATAGAAAAGGAAGTTTAGCATCTGTGAGAAGGGCAAATATCCAGATCATCTGTTAGAATATCGGTACTTTCAATAAATGATGGACAAGAATCCCAAAGGAACTGTGGGAACTATGGGAAACACTGATGTTAGTTTCTTTATAATTCTTTGAGAAACGGGAACAATTCCATTGCTTAAAGTAAGAGATTGCCTGGATGGTTGGCATCAAATATGGGCTTTTTAATTTATTTTTTTATTATTATTATTACTACTGGTTTCTTGCAACAGAGGTGTATAGGAAGAACGTCATTAATAGTCAGCTTAGCTTGACATGTAGTGAGATCTTGTTGAATGAACCTGTGCTTTTTTGGAAAGATTATCGATCTGATTGATAAAATTAACTGTTTTGGTATTTGGTGTAATATCGCATCATATTTTGATTTTAAAAAATGATACTGTGTGAAATGAACAGTGCCTATATTACAGAAGTGTAAAAACTGGCTTACTGATAGATCTCTCAGTGTGGTGGTTAATAGAGGCAATGAGTGGGACCACTTCTTGGAAAACATCCAGGGAACTAGCAGTTGCATATATAAAATCATGCCTTAGATTGCTCACCGAATTTGATCTGAAACCCCTCTCTGCAAACTGACGATGTAGTTAATACTAGGAAGGTCAGGTTACTCTTTTAGGGTGATCTGAATAACGTGTTTAAAAGTTGTACTTCAGAAATTTGTTTTAATACAGCTGAGTGATAGTCAAAATGTAGATTGTATCTGTGAAATTGGAAAAGGACTTGAAAGTCAATTTGTTAATCACCTTAGTATGCTTTTTTGTGGCATAAAGACAACTGCAGGCTTTGATGCCTAGAAAAAGAGAAAGTGAAACATAAGTAATAAAGTGGACTTCCAACACTGAGAAGAATGTTATTAAAATAGTATATCCCACGCTGGTATCTTCACTTCATGAAGGTTGCGGAATTACTGGGAAGAATTTAAAAGAAAGGCCACAGGAATTCTACAAGGTTCAGAAGCAGGGTGTCCAAACATGATTTCGTTGCCATGTAGAGGTAGTGCTATGCAAGAAAGATATCTAAAAATGAAGGCAGGTGTGAGATTCACTTCTGTAGCATTAGAGATACTTTAATTGAAATAATTTGTTGGGGATGAGGAGGCCTCATTTGAGGTCTCTCGGGGAAGGACAGGTTTATTTTTAAGCTGTGTTTCAATCCAGTTTCTGGTGATGCAGCTTTCCTGAAGCAAGTGTGCATGCTCGTGGTGGCCACTCTGGCCTTGGGAAGCATGAAGCCTGCTTCATGTGCTGCAAATTACCCACTTCCTTTGCAGCGTGGGCTTTTATTTTTGTTTTTATTAGCCTGAACATCATTATGATATGTGCAATTCTGTGTTGATATTTGAAGCCTTGAAACCTCAGAGTCCTCTGTTTGCCTGCAGGCATCAGAGAGGGGGGGAAACATGGGGGTTGACTTTTGGTTTTGTTTTTTCCCTTTAGATAGTTTGCCAGTTGTGTTTTATCATTGTTCTTGGTTCCTTTTGAAGCATCAAAGATTGGGCAGAGTCTGAGGTGATGTTAGAAGATCCTCTTTTGTGCCAGACTGGTTGATTCTTACTCACATGATCCAGATAAAATTAGATGAAGAGCTTGAGATAAGAAAGAAACTCTTTCACTAGGAACTACTAGGCGTGTTTCCATCTTCTGCTGCATAAGGCTTTTGTGACCTCCTTGAATTATTAGGGCAGACTTTTTATAATCAGTTCTCTGCCATTGCAGGAGTCTTGGGTGCTCAATCTCATCTTGTTTCAAATTGTGACCTTCAGGAAAAATGGTTTCATTTGAAATTTCAACTTCATACTAAAGTATATGGAGAAGCACAGTGGCTTATGGTACACTGAAAGGCAGACTGAAGTATTCAACTATCCTCTCTAGCCTAAAATTCTTCAAGATACTTACTAAATGTCTGTGTTACTGGATTGTTCCTTGCTGTACCAAACTGCTAACCCAGGTAAAAGCCCTGATTCTGAAGTCTCTTCTGTACAGGCAGACACATACATGCCTGAGGAGGTGGCTTAATGGATTTAGCGGTACTCTGTGATTGTGGATGTATGTATTCTGAAAGAAATAGCGAAATATCACCTTAGTGTGGATAATTCAAATTGGTGTAGTTTGAGTGCATTAGAATCTCTTAATGAAACCAAATATAGTTCTCTTCAATTCCATTCATTCTGGACCTTATCTCTCTTTCTGATACATCTCACTAGTTGCCAAGCAACCTCAACAGTAGTTCTGCACATCCAGCAGCATTTAAAAAAAAAAAAAGAGAAGTGAGTAGTTGTTGCTGAAAATAAGATGCCTTCTGATGACATGAATGAAGAGAGTTACGAGAGAAGGAAGTGGGAAGTGGCAAGTCTGGAGCTGATGTTCTGAAAAAGCTAATAATGTTTAGTACTTAAGTAGTGCTTTTTATTTTCCAAGCACTAATCAAGCAATCGTAAGATTATTAAATAAAGACTTTTTTTTTTTTCTCCTTTCAGTGAGTTAAGCACAATTATGTTTATGCTTCATAGAGCAGAGGGCAGGATTTAGTCCCAAGAGGGCAGGAGTTAGTTTAGTATATGTATTTCTTTCTCTGACCTATATTGACTTCCTGCATTTCTAGTTGGACTGCATATTAACTGGAAGGTTTGGGAAAATTTTTGTTTGTGTGTTTGCTGATACATAGCCATCACTATCTGTTCATTTCATGCTGATGCACCTGCAATGTGTAGAGTTTCATTAAAATATTTATCACCTGAAAGTGATACTTCCAAACTAGAAGTATGATAGATTGTGTGTAGGTCCTTTATTACTTGATAATGCTGTAATGCTTATAAAGCAATAAATAGAGCTTATTTTTGTATTCTGTCTCCTGTATGAAATGTGATCTGAGCAGCAAAGAAACTACCATAGCAGAGGATATCCTAATGAAAATAAAATCTGATTTGGGAAAATGATTCTTATTTTAGATTGTTGAGTTTCTAGGATAGCTTAATTTCAGTGCAAAAAGAAAACTATATATTAGACGTAGACCAAGTAAAGCAACATTATTGAGGACGCAAATACATTAGAAAGTATCTGAATTAAGATTGCCTTAATTTGAGTTCATTTTAATTTAGGACACCATTGCCAATGACTGCCTATATGAAAAGTTAATTTTAAATTCTATAGCTAACTCCTAAAAAGCAGTAGGTAATTCTAATGTATTTTTTTTAAAGCAGGTTCTGACACTGTGAACACTCACTTTCCCTCAGTCACAATCTGTTGGGAATTACCCAGTTGTGTACCATTAAGTTATCGGTGAATTAAGCTATGCCACAAGTTTTGGTTTGGAGGACTGTTGATCCTGGTCACAATTTGATGCTTTCCTTCTCACTCATTTTTTTTCTGAAGGTGGTGGTCTTAGAAACATGCTTATTCACTTCTCGGTGAGAGTAGTGAAAAAGGGAGGTACTGCAAATGTGTCAGAAATGTCAAGTCCCTTGTTGAACTTATGCAGAAACTAGGATGTGTTCTGAATTACACATTCAGTGTCCATGGAAGACACATAGGCGTGTCAGACATAGCGAGGCTTTTATATGCAGGGCGTTCTGTGCTAAGTCTGTGTTTACACCCTGGATGTCCACATAGGTGTTTTTGTCAAGAGGCTTCCATTTTGCCATTGTTCAGGATAAAATGAGCAAGAATAAACAATATAATATAGGAGGCATTTTCTGTGTGATGCAGATAAATGCAAAAACAGAACACTCAGTGTGCAAATTCACAGCTTATCGTTGCAAGGCGACTTCCTGCTATCCTGCTTCCGCAGGAGTGTAAGATGTTTTAAAGGTAGTATGATACTTTAAGCTGTTACTAAGAGAACATAAACACTTTGAACTAGTCTGTATGTTCATTGTCTGCATCACAGACTAAAAGCAGTGCATGCCTGAGAAAAGCTGTTTTCTGCCATATGTGTGAGAAGGGTGGTACATTATTTACCAACTGCAGTTGCAGTGAATTTGAGTCACCTGGTGGTAGGTTACTTGTTGCTTTCGATGTCAGGACTAAAAACAGTACTAGATAATTCTAGGTTTAAGGATAAATGGAATTAATGAAGGCATACAAAAGAACTACACTTAGAAATGGTTAAAACATAATGAAAAAACATCCCAGTGTTATGTAGTATTTTTACCACGTTCAGCTTCTAAGGTTTATTTGTGTTGGGCTAAAATTTCTTTTGACGTACTGCAGCTAATAGAGGTAATTTAGAGATAGAAAAGTAGTCTCTGTGTGTGTGTGTAGTTGTGATGTGTATACAAAAGTTTTCATAGTGGTGGTATTTTTATCCTCATCTTCTGAGAGAAAAGGACCCATCCTAGTTCATGCTTTGATGCATAAAATGCGTGGATTTTGGCAGCTGTCTTTTGCCTCTAGGCTTGTAAGTAGGTTTGTCTGCGCGAGATGTGTGTAATTATTATATATATGTGATGTGTTAGCTTCTGCACCAGTATGGCCATGTAAACTTAGTTGCCCTTTTTTATATACATGTATTCTCTGTATGCCTAGTTTTAAAAGGGTCAATATTATAAACTGGTTGTTCAAGAGCAATATGCTATAAAAAAAGTAATAAGCACATCAGTAAAAGTGTTGGAGATAGTAATAAAACTGCACTATAATCCTACCAATTTATTGAACTCTAGCTATTGTTGTTGCTGACAATTAACTGCTACATATTGTATGTTAACCCTTTGTGTAGTAGTTGTCTATAGAGTGGTAGTCAATATGACTGCAGTGCCTTAAACTTTAGGTTTTCAAGCAAGTGTGTCATCTAATTTGTTAGTATTCACAGTTTGCTTGTTGCTTTTCTCTTTTTGTCTAGCTTTCACTTCAACAAAAAAGGACACCCGGTTGCTTTGTGGAGAACATCTTTGTCACAAAAATAAATGTCCTTTTTGCAAAATGAAAGTAAATACTTATTTCATATTTTAGTTCAGTTGCTGGGTGTCAAGGGCTGTGTTTGATTCCTACAGCAATTTGCATGTGCTTAATACTCGCCAAAAGCTGTGTTGTGTAAGCTCAGGAGTGTGGCTGTAAATATTTTGGGAAGTTGTGTAGCAGATGTATGATACTAAGTGAGGTGAAATGATAAAAGATTGCTTCTCATTAAATACAAGGAGTCCCTCTTAGTCTAAGGTTTAAATTTTCAAAATTCAGGCTTCCAGGAGGTGATTGTTTATATTTTAAAATGTCCTAATATGTCCTCAAACTGTTGAGTTGGATGTTGAGACTACAGCTTTTTTTAATTGTCTTGTCTGTTGCCTTGGCACAGAGATGGAGTTTATATATGCTGTTGTAGCCAGCGTCCCTTAATTCCAGGAAGATCTTTAAAATGACAAGCAATTACGTTTGAAGTTTGGATCTCATGATGTCAATACAGATATGTACTAAATTATTCCAGGGTGTGGTGATACTTAATCATTATGATTGAGACTTGGGGCATTTCCTGAATATTAATGCTGGATGTGAATGTTGATTGCCCAAGGTGAAGTTATCACCCAGTTACTTATTCTCTTCCCTCTCCTTTTTTTTTATCGGTTGCTAATGCAGAAATGATGAATGCATAGTTAGGTTGGAGAAATACTTGAAGTATTCTCTGAGGGACGGTGCTTGAGACAGAACCCTTTCAGTACCTTCATACTTTGTGGATTGCATAATTATCATGTAGCGTGAAAATGGTTATTTTAATTTTTTTGTCCCTGTAGTGACTTAATATGTAGTTACACAACTGAGACTCTAAGTTATCCACTGGGATTTTTTCCCTCGGAATCACTTGGTAAAATTCAGCATTGTCATAGGCTCCTGATTTCGTATAATGAAGCTGATAGAGAATTTGCTCTAATTGTTTAAGTGTAACTACCACTAAGGGTAAACTGATACAATGCCACACCTTGGATGTACTTTAGTACTTAATCTACTCCTTAGGAAATGTGGAGGATTGACTAGCTAATGTCAGTACAGTGCTTTATGAAAAAACCTACTCGTAAAAATGTTTATGACTAGATTTACATGATTTATGTTTTTAGAGAAACATAGCTTTTCTCTGCCAACATGAGCTATTAATAACCTACTAAAATACATGACTTAAACATTTCATAAATGTATTTGGAACACGCAGCATATGCAGTTGGTTATGTTGTGTTCTATAGGGGATCTAAACTCCTGAAAAGTCTTGCTTAATTCCTGCATGAAAGTATGTGAGGAGATGCCAGTGAATATCATTATGCTGTAGGTAGATCTGTGGTGTTATCTGATTTCCAGGTAGTAGATTCATAGGGCACTTCTGCATATTATTTGCATGTGTTGAAAATAGACTCTTGTAGCTGGTGGGAATAAACTTGGTTTCTCTTTCTGTTAAACTTCTTGTGGAGAAAGATTTTGTAATTCTGCATGTTAAACATTTCGGAGGAAAGCCTTGTCTTTCTTGCTGTATGTTAGTGATTACTAAAGAGGGGTACATTCTTCCCTTTCTTCTCCTGGTAGCTGGGAACATGTCTGGACGGAGCACAGTCTGCCAGGCCCAGGGACACAGCAGGAGCCGCAGTGACCATCCTTGTGCTTCCCTGTGCGACCCATGACAGGCTGAGCGGTTGCTGGTGGGGCAGCTCTGGCTCATCCAGCCTTCCCTCCAGCCGACGGCTTTCCCAGACCAGCCTCGGCTCTCCTAAGCTGTGTCTCCCCACTGCATTTCAGCAACTTTCTAACAATGTACCTTCCCTCAGGTACAATCTTGTAACAGAAATAGGGAGGAACAAAAGAGTTTGAGAACTGCCGTTTCAGAAAGTTGGCAAACAAAGCTGAGAACTGTGGCAGCAAATGACTGGGTAGAAGAGCTGTGGTGGTGAGCCGTGATGAATAAAAGAGCTGAGTTACAGCAGTACTCTTGACAAGGTTGGCGACATTCAGTAAATTGCTATTGAACTACTCTGAATGGTCAGGTATGTAACAGTGCAAGCCAAAGACAAATGTTTTGGCTCTTGATTGGGGCATGGTGTTCTAATTTTTTTTTTTTAAAAATTATTGTTATTATTTTTAAGGGGGTAGGGAGAGAGGAGAGATGCTTTATTTTGTCTCTTGTTCTCTCCCCCCCTTCTACCCCACTTTGTGTTTTACCCCTTGTCTGAGAAGCAGCTTCTCTTATTTAAATGAAGACATTTTTCATGTAGTCTGTTTTATATATCTGATAAATAATATATTTTAGAATTTTACAGATACTGATCATTCACCCAGTTCTTCTTCAATCAAGTTTGTGGTACTAAACACACATTTTCTGTAACATAGTGGCATCTTGGTCTGCTGAAATTTCTAGGAGAGAATTTCTAAGAATCAATGCTGCGCTAGGTTAGACCAATAGTTTGTGTAGTCCAGTATCGTGTCAGAAATGGCACTTGTGGAGGATTAGGGAAAAATTGTAAAAGAAAGATTTGCAGTGATTCTTCTTCCAGTCTCTGCCACTGGCACTTTAGGACCTCCAAAAAGCAAGATTCATAACAAGTTTTGAAGTTGTCACATTTGGTATGTTTTTCTCGCTCTTTAAAAAGGCTAGTACTTGAAGAATCTAAAAAGTACTCTTTTTCCTTTGAAGTTTCTCATTTTCCTTTTTTCATTTTATTGTCCACAAATAGAATGCAAATCTTGCAAGTTAGTTGTGCTGCCCAGTTAATACCTCCCCGTTATCTGGGACACCAAGGCCAATCAGATTCAGATAGAGCCAAGGTATCTCCAGCTTCTCAGTGCTTCTGATACGTTTTTGTTGCAGCCGAGATAGCAGCTGGTTGGGTCGATAATTGTGCCCAAGCAATACTGTTTAAGTGATTTACAGCGTTGTAACTTCTAGCAACATACACTCCCTCTTGAGATTATTTTCTTAGCTGTGTATAAGTTTCTCATTTAAACAATATTATTAATATCTAAATGACCATATGTTGTGAAAGTAATTGGACAGTTATAGCAGAGTGCTGTATATTCTAACTGATGCGCTAAGTATCACCGAATCATTTCTCATGTAACTTTTGGCCTAACATTCTCATAATTGTATACTGTCAGTATGAGCTGTATCTTTTACTTTTCTGTTACCATTTAAAAAAGTGAGGTCAGGGCCAGGACATGATAATTGTGTCTTTGTCATATTTTGACTTAAATTACAGCAGTATAACTTCCCTTTTATCGGGGGAAATGATAATAAATGTGCTTATTCAGGTATAATTAATTTCTGATTTTAAACTCAGTAAAAGGTCATTCTTCTTACATATATTTGGATTCAACCAGTAGACTTTGAGTACAGTAAAGTGAGTTTCTTCACTGCATCCATTGTGACTTCCAGACTTCTCAGTAAGAGCTGTTTGGAATTTTTCCAGTTAATTTGTATTGCATTGGAGAAGACACTAATTTGGATCCAGAATGTTTGTCCAAAACATCAGTGAATTTTCCTGGTTCTAAATGGTACCTTCCCAGTTAAGTGTACCTTCCTGGTACTAAAGACGGGGTTCCCTGGAAGTCCAGGATCGTGGTAGATTGTGGCCTGTGGGGAATGTTCCTCAGTTCCAGACACAGCATTTCTTAAGCAGGTTTAAAAAAAACCAACCCAACGTATTTTTTTTTTTACGCTTCACCTGAAATGTTTGTGGTTTTAATATTGATATTTTAAATGGGAAAGACTTTCATTTTGGTGGTGTTTGTTTTCAACAACCTATTAGTTAACCTGAGCAGTTGTTCAGGTCTTCTTTTTTATACCTCGTACGTTCAACTTAGGTTTGCACAAATGGGAACTAAGTAGGCAATGAATCAGGTTATAGATGCTCTATGTCTACTTTGTGCTGAGTTTGAATATAAACAGGAGTGAAGACTCAGCCTCTTGGTGTTGGTTGGGAAGTAATCTGCATAAGAGGAAGCTCATGTGGAAAAACTATTCTGCCAACTTAAAAAAAAATTGCTTAAAAAAATTGCTTAGGAAGTACTAATTTGTAAGATTCAACTGCCTGGCGCAGAAACAGGTTTTGTAAGGCACATGAAACGTGAAGCTGAGTAGGGAGTTTTTTTTGTATCTACCCATCTGCTTAAGGCTAACTTAGGAGGAGTTCAGGAGTTGATCCTAACTGTATGCCTAAAAACCATAGTTGCGTTCTGTATTCACTCACAGTTTTGTAACTAAAAATAGCTTGCTGTGGCACAGTTAAGGAACTGTAAAATGGAATTGTGAAAGTATTGTTTTCTTACTACGCGGTTTAGGTGAATGGGCATAATGGGAAATATTTAGATATGGGAAATGTATATCATGTTTTCAGATTCATTTCTACAGCTCCTCTGTACTGAAGGAAGTTTGTTGTTTGTTTTTTTCTATTTTTTAAATGTATGGGATTTGTTTACTAAACATTTAATCATTAACTTGTAGTACAGTTTTACGTAGATTGACTTAATCCAGAGCCTTATTATTTCAGAGGTAGCAGTACAGAAACATGCGCTTCTTTCAATAAATTGACTCCAACTTTTCTGTAAATGGAGCCCTAGATGGCTAGAAATAAAATACATATTTTTGGTGTCTTTTAGTTGACAGTGTCTTCTAAAATCAGGCCAGCAAGAACAACGGGTAGGTGGAACCTGTTGCCTGAAACAGAACTCCCTGACACTGGTTGAAGATTTTCACTAGTGGGTTTGATGTGATGATGGCTGTATCTGTGCTTGGAAGGAAGTGAGGGCATTTTTGTTGTTACCTGGTAATAGTTGATGTTTATTTCCAAATATTTTTCTTATATCATCTTCACTTCTGGTAGTGCAAAACTTTTAATAACTGGAAAAGAAACAAAAATATTTCATATGCTATTAAATATAATTACAGAAATCAGTGTGATACCTTAAAGGTGGCTGTTGCCTGATACACATTGAACTCTGGGCCTTACCTCTTGATAGTCTGCTTTCAGAAAAACCTTCGTGTTACTGTCAGGAGCTATTTACATATTTCATTCTTGTTCAGTTTTCAACATTGCCTTCCAGCCTAGATAGAAAATAGAATATAATCTTACAAACTGCAGGTAGAAGACCAGTTTTTGTTGGACTCTTTTAATTGATTATATGTTGGATGGAGTGAGTGTTCTCATGGGGTGAGTTGGCTTGCTATCAGCAAAACAATTTTTGTCCAGAGACTCTTAGCGGCCGTGTGAGGGTCTCTGGGTGCTGGCAGCACCTTGTGGCTCCTCTCCTGTCTCCTCCCAGCTGGGAGGGGAGGATGTGGAGTAACAATTAAAACCAGCTGAAGTGTTGCTTTAACCTGTTTTAAGTACACTGTTTATACAGGTAGTTACAGCATTAACATGAAGTAGTATGCTCTGCCATATTTTTTCTAGACCTCTTCTACTGAATTGACAGGGGCAAAGTGGTGGCTCTGCTTGGGTGTGCTGTCCTCTTCTGTTTGATTGCAATTACACAAATAAGTATTGCAAAAAAAAATTCTTTTTTTCTTAAAGCATGGACATGGGAAATGGTTTATAAAGGCTCTTAGATAAACTCTGCAGAAAGAAAAAATCCAGACCATCAGAGGTAAATAGTACTAAAAGATCAGAGTTTGGGCTTGTTACCAGTGTGGTGTAGCCTTTAGGAGTGGTTCAGTTTTGGTGTCAAGTTGCTTTGGGAGAGTTTCTTTGAGCTCAGATTTGATTCTTTGCGCTTTTCCTTATGCTTACTCTTTCCAGTGCTGACTTCGAAATCGAGCATGGTTGATCTCTTTTGGATGGAAACTTGATTATGAACAATTTCTCTGTGTGTTCTTGGGCTGTTAAGAGAGTAACTTTGCTTATATATGTGTATCAAGGTATCTGTGTGTAAATACATTGGAATTTTACTGACCGTATGAGGAAATCGTGCTGACAACTACAGTTTTAATTCAGTTTTGATGAGTTTGAAGTTTAATTTGGCTGTACCTAGAGACTGTCTTTCTTAAGATCATAATTGCTTTAAGTGGGTTTTCACTCCTGTTACTTTGTGAGGATCTAAAACAGAGAAAACTTTTTCAGAACACGAAATTGATTGTCCAAAATTGCTGGCAATTGTACAAGTAAGGTGAAATGGAAACTTTTACTCCTGTAATTTTACAGTTTCAGGAGATGTAGGGGTTGTTTGTAACAATAGGGAGATTTTAAAATATCAGAAATCAGATTTTAAAACTTACATCATTTTGTATCAGTAGAGTCTGTGCTTCCTTGACTTCTGTGTTTGAGACTAATGATCACAAGTGTTTCCTGTGAGCTATGTAGGAGACGTATGCTTCGGCTGTTCACTTAACAGATATGAACTATACCTTTTTCTTTTATGTTGTGGGCAGCCTTAACTTGATATGGATGACCCTTTGCTGTAACTGAGCCAACTATTGTACCTCAGATCTTAGGATTGGATCATGCTAATCTAGAGGGTAAAGTTTCCTCTTCCCCTAGAG
This sequence comes from Cariama cristata, assembly GCF_000690535.1. Taxonomy (NCBI): domain Eukaryota; kingdom Metazoa; phylum Chordata; class Aves; order Cariamiformes; family Cariamidae; genus Cariama; species Cariama cristata. The sequence goes on along the minus strand of NW_009637206.1, from coordinate 80,556 downwards.
GAAAGTGAGGTTATGGGAGGTGTTACAACAGCTTCGGTGTTGCAGTTACTGTCTGCAGAGGGCTGAATGTCACCCAGTGAAGCAGGGCGACCTTTGGTAAGAAAAAGCAGGTGTTGGTTTAGACCAACAAGCTTTGTTGCTGCTGAATTTTTTTTTTTTTAGGACGGTGCTAAGACCTGTGCAAGATTTTTCCCTGCTGGATTCCCTGTAGTGAGTCTTGTGCAGTCCCCAGTCCCCAGAACAGCATTGCATTGTCATAACTGATCTGAGCAGTTCCCAGCTGTGGTAAGCAGTGCAGTCCATGTCTCGTGCAACCTCAAGTTTTGGCACAGTCTCGTCTCAGTAAAAATGTAGTAGTAGCGTTAGTGATATGGGAGATGCAATATAAATAGCAATGCAGTTAGGTTACTTGGAACTCCGTAGGCAGTAGTTTTGATTTTGTGATACAAATACTCTTTTAATGGAAATAACTCATACTGAATTTTGCTTGTTTTAATTCTTATTGTCTCATGTCATGATATAGTTGCTTCTTACTACATAGAAATGAACAAGAAGTTGTGTGACTGTGGCATTAACAAACCTTCGAAACATGAGGCTGGGTGTTAATCTGTGAAGCTTCGTCTGAGCTGTAAGAATAAACCTCAGGGTTTAGGGGTAACAGAGCTAGGTGTTTTGATTCTAGTGAATGTTGGTAGACTTGCTCTGTTGAGGATTACCTGCTAACTGACACTTATGCTAGATGTATGGGAAGATCATTTAACAATGATTGGGACTTTGGAAAAATTATTTTAAAACCATGCTGAATAAAGAAGAAACTGCTTTGAATTCCTGTTTGGAACAGAATCAAACTGTCTGTATTTGAATCAAGCATAACAGAGCCCTGGTTAACCAATATGTTGCTGGAAGCTGTGAGGACACACTGAAGTTCACAAGATGGAGTACATTTCTTATTTTAAAGATGGGAAAGTGTGGTAAAAGTGTTGGACATATTAACCTGAAATAAAGATGACCTTAGTTGAGAGTTGTGTGTGATGCTGAGGAATTTGCTCAGAGAAGAGTAATACCGGGTAGGTTTTTTGGAGGCATGGTGTGTGATGGTTTTTTGTTTTGATTTGCTTTTTGACTTCTGGTATTTAGGACCCTAATATGATACTTTGACCTCCTGAATGTTTTTTGGAAAAAAGCTTATTTCTGTCATAGTTATTCTGAATTGCCTTTTGGAGACATAGTCACTTTGCCTCCATTCCCTTATCTACAAGGATAAGAAGCTTGTGCCTTCACACACTACTGCTGTGACAGATGTACACAAGTGAAGTAGAAGTATTAGAAGACAAAGATAAACTTATCTGTTATAGAAAAATAATCATTAAAAGCTCTATTGTGGTAACTTAAAAAGCTTTTTAAGTTAGAAGTTGTCAGAATTATTATTAAAACTGTTAACAATAGTAGCACTACAAAATGTATTGATGTACCACACTAGACACACTGTTTTAGTAAACTGAGAATTCTGGCAAAAATTAGACTCTACAGTGACATAGATTCAAAGCATTCTCTTTTTGAATTGAATTTAAGGGAATGTGAAAGTCCCCTAGTAGTGTACTTCATTTTCTATAAATTCCACCTAATAAGTAATAGTAGATAATTCCCTTGCTGAAGATACTTGGAAAACATAATCCACATATTTATTTTTGTGTATCTTTGCTGTGTGTTCACCAGCAAGTTAAAAAACAAACAAACAAACAAAAAAAAACAACAAAAAAAAACCCAAAAAAAACCCAAGAAGAAAGAGGAAAAAAAAAAAAGGCAAAACCCGAAAAACCCAAACACATTTGTTCTCAATCATACTTGTTGAAAAATCAAGGAGTGAAATAGCTGTGTTAAGTTTAGGTTCTATTAGGAACAGTCAGAGCAAAAACTATACCAAATTTTGAGTGGTAGCAGTCAAGGAGGGGATGAATTTTAGTTTAAAGGTCTGAGACAGCATTAGAATCAAGACAGACCTACAAATGGTGGTCTTGCATGGCCTTCATTTGCCCTGTCCTTGAAAAGAAGTTTTGAGTCCCCCTAACTTAAGCTGCAATAAGAGTAGAACAGATTACCTAGGTGCTTTGGTCTTATACCATGCGGTATGCTTCTGTGATATGATGGGGAAGGAAAGACAAATAATAATCAGCTTCAATTTATTCCACTCTAAACTGAGGAGAAAGTTTGGAATTCTTGAAATGTTTGGCAGAAGTGATTTGTTTTCCCGTTAGCCATACGTTTCCCTTCTGCATTTGTTACTGGCTGGCGGTTTGGTAGTAACCAGAGAGAAACTGTAACATTGCCTTTGGTATGGGGGGAGAGTTGGTCCCTGGGTACAGAGATCAGTCAGTTGACTTTGACTTCTTCTCCATTATTTGTTTCAGAGCAGATATTACTTGATATTATATTAGAAGCTGTTAAAATTCTCTGTACTTTTGGGACAATATGGCTATATAATTGAAAATTTTCTGGAGCTTTTCCAGCTTACAAGTACAGGGATAAAACTAGATCACTCTTGTGTGTTACTATTTAGTGAGACCGATTTGATGTCCTGGAAAACGTCTGTAAAGGATTTTTCAAATTGTTCCATTCTCTTCCTTTTTTAGAAAACTGTTCTTTAAAACTTGGTAACAAATTTTTGGAGTCATGTTCAGATAAAACAAGACCCAGAATTTTCTAGTGAGTGGTTTAGAGATCAAGTAAGTTAACTCTGATTTACAAAGGCGGTCCTAGATAGAAATTTGCAGAGCGGGTGTTTTTTGTTTTGTTTTTTTTAACATCCTTAAAATTGACTTTATAAAACAATTTAAAGAAATCATAATTTTACTTTAAAACATCTGACTTTGCCACACATTATACGTGTACGAAAGAAGCATGTGTACAGCTTTGAATAACCAAAATAATTGATGTTACAGAGGAGTTAGTGAACTATTAAGCCAGTTACAGTTGAAACTGTATTACACTGATGTCTGTACAGGCAAGCTTACGTTTGAAAGGCTGTTGTAGTAATGTTTTCAAACTGCATCTAGTAGCATCTTATTTAAGAAGTGTAGCTAAGTTTTTGGTCTTTCTGCATAAGACTGCTTAACTGTGATCCCCTCTGTTTCAAAGCGAAGTGTGGTGGGCATAGGTGACATATGGCCATAACACAGAGCTGTCAGAGAAGAAGAGCAAGCTAAAGATACTTGGACATCTTACACATGAGAACTTGCATTGTATTTTATCTTCAAAGACTGCAGAATAACTTGCATCTCTGTGTTTACATAAGCAGAGCTGTGTTCAACTTACAGTAAATTTTGCTTCCAAAGCCTTTATAACTTTATTGTTCAGTGGAAGAATGCTGTTTTTCCTTAGTATAACATAGGCCGTGCAGCATTCTTAAAGGTTCTGCGCATTCTGGCCCCCATCCATCACAGTACTTAAACCATGAGTTGCCCTATTAAAGTTGATAGAATTACTCATGTGCTTAAAATTAAACATGCGCTTAAGTGCTTTGATGGATTAGAGCCAAAGTTGTCAGCACCTTGCTTCATTATGTGCTGTGTTACACCTGTCTCTCTGTACACTAGCCTGGATCTTTAAGGGCCAGATTTTCAGATTTGCTTTTTCCAGTATTCAGTTACTCTGTGTTTTAAAAATGCAGTTTATGTGCTCAGTCTTAGTATGCACTGTCTGGAAGTATAAACACACAACTGCAACTCTTGAAATCTAACAGTACTTGACAAATTTCACAAAATTTTTTTCTGAGGATTTCAGTGGGAATGTTGTGCTAATTGTTTACATGGAAACATGACATCTATAACATTTTTCACAAAACTACCTTTCTGTTGAAATCTGGATTTTAGTAAAGTGTATAACGGCAATCACCATTTAGATATGACAGCACACTGTTAGGAATGACTGTGAACTTGGAACTTCCCAAAAGCTAAGATCAGCAGGGGCTGTTCTAGTTTCTGCTGATAATGCTAAGTTTGTAAGCATTGAGACAATTCTTGAAGGCTTATAACTAAAGTTGCATGTACACGACAGCTCTTCATCCTTGGAAGTAACTGTGGAAATCTTCTTTGAGTCAGACTTTGTCAATGGTAAAAATGCCAGATTTACAGCTATGAAGAAAATAGTTTATTTAGTGAAACCAGTCTAACACTGCCGTAAGAAATGCGTGGTGAACAAAACATTTAACATCAATAACTTATGGAAGTCTAAGGTCAGCTCTCAGTGACAGCTGTGTAGTTTAATAAACAGTTCCTGTGTTCCTTTCCAAATTGTCCCCCCTGTTTTTTGGGTGCTGAAGGTCTGCATTGACAGCTTTAACTGCTTTCCTCTTCATACTGTCATGCTGTCAGGCTATCAATACTAAATCCTGTAGCATTTAGAAAATATAAAGATTAGGGTTATTGAGAATTTAATTGAATTTTTAAAATGTAATGGGGAAAAATGGTGAAATATGTTAGATAATAATTTTTTATTTGAGTGATGGAAAAGCAATGTTTTCAAGAAAATGCAGTTGTGTTGCGGGTCCTTTCACAGTGAAGGGGAAGCCTTCTTTGTTTCATTCCTTGATTAGTATTTGGGACTGAGTTTTAAATTAAAATTAATAGTTGAGTGAATATTTCATGATGGAGTGTGTATTTTGAATTTTCTGTCCTAACTCCCCAATTTTTTTTTTTTTAAACTGTCAATTGGTAGCAAATAGCTTTTTGCAGGTACCTGTTGTTAACCGTTACTGATAGATGACTCAATAACACTTTATTTGCCCTGATCAGATGTATGTATAAGAATTTGTGTGATCAAATTACACTTAAGCTTCAATCTTTGTGAGAACATGAGCATTTAAATATTGTAATAATATCCCCAGATGTTATGTTAGCAAACCTTGATTGCACAAAAATTTTTTTTAGCAACTAAAGTGTATGTTCCCCATAAGCAAAAAAAAAGTAACTATTTCAGTTGTTCTCTTAGTGAAACTGGAAAGCTCTGTTAGCACATTCAAAGCTCTTTGCATGTTTTAGTGGCCTTTAGTCGAAGAGATTGGATAGGTGGAGTGAGAATAGAAGAAGGTAATTCAGACAAAAGTTACAGTAAATGCTTGTAGAGACATGTTTTGTAGAATTTACCTTGTTTCTGGTAGGGCACCCCTTTACACGAGTTTGAGCCTCCCCCTTTTTCGGTTGTGCTGTTGTCCTGACATCTGTGTCTTACCTGCTAACGTGCAGAGTGTTGGAGTTTGTCACTGCTGGAGGCAAGCAGCTTCTGGATCCCCTGTCTACAATATCACATGCCAGAAGTGTTTCAGATGATAATGAAGATTATAATCACTAAAAAACCAAGAGATTTTCAGGACTGACCATCTTCCACTTGTCTCGTTACTGTCTTCCCTACTGCATTGCATTTTGCTTCAGCTGGTCTGTGTGTATACTTACTTGGCATACAGCGTTCCAACCATTTTTATTTTAGGGCTTCTTTCCATTTGATACTGGCACTTAGCCAGCTGTGTACTTTTTTAGTTTTAAGTAGCAGTGAGGTCATTAGCCATTATAGGAGTTATTCCTCTCATTCTTGTGCACGATCCCCTGAAGAGCTCTGGGACGTGATTGCCCTCTTTGGAAGGCTTCATACCCAGTCCTGGTTGAAGAAATTACTAGAATATAGACATTTACAAAACAGTATCAGAGCAAATGAAACACACAGGATGCTCATCGTATCGATGTTTCAAAGTTTAGACAAAAGTGCTTTCAAAGTGCCTGAAAACTAAGGCGAGAACAAGACCCCCAGTAATGCTGCCTTTACCTGCCTGTATTTTAAGGCAAAGTCTCTGCAGTACCAAAAGTAAAGTGATAAACAACACAGCAAATACCCCAGTTTTAACAGAAGGTGCTGTTGAACCGTGTATACTGCAGTGTCTGGTCAGTATGTACTCACACGACAGTGTTTTTTCTGGACAGGATGAGATCGATAGACCCAATCAAGTAACTCAGGAGACCCTAGTAGACTGGATCTGTTGTGAAGGATGGCTGTACAAGCAGACAACTTGCAACAGCAGAGAGTATGTCCTGAGAGGTGTCATGGGCTGTATTTCAGTGCTATTGCAAGGTTGGACATAAATGTTTCAAAAAAGATGATGGCCAGTGTGTATGTTTCCTTTTCTTCCTGTGTTAATAATGACCACATTCACAGTGCTAAAATAAATAAATAAATTTTTAAAAAGTCTTTGTGGTTCCTGATAGCAGTTTGAAATGGTTGTCTCAAAATAGTGAATTGTACAAGGCAAGATGATTCAGCAAATTTGACTTGAATCTTTCTATTCCTACTGATTCTGAGGTGACGTTCCATACCAGAAGAGAATCACAAAGTGCTCTGAAGACTCTAGCCTTGTTAATTATTGTAGTGAGTATCTAGAGAGAATACTAAACTTTTAAGTACACCTTTTATTGTAATATGCTTAATTACGTGTATGTAGAGCAAGAAAACGAAACTGGTGTGTTACTCTCTGGATGCATGCCTGAAGAACTGGAGACCAAGTTTGCAATTTACAAAGGTGTTTAATTGCGTGGTATGCATTAAAGAACCTTTGTCAACCTCATACATCACACAGCTCTTTGTGAACACTTCTATTTTCATTCCTTACCTAACCTAGTGCTAGTTAATTAGCTGAGGTAAATGGAGCAGCATAAGCAGAGTTATGCTTCTTAATAGTAAGTCTGTGATGGTTGCTTTGTGCCACTTACAGGTATAAAGGGACTGTAAACTAGTTAAACTGGTTTTACGTAGGAATTTGCAAAGCCGAAGGGGAGCCCCAAGGTGGCTTAGAGCCAGAACAGCATCTCTGTGCCACATCCAACCTGGGCAGATGGTGTGACCAGGGTGCCATGTGCCTGGGCTGTTCCTGCCTGCCGGAGTAGCCCTTGGGACAGAGCCCTCAGGTCTCCGTCCTACCACCCTCCAGGCTCCTTGAACTTCCTCAGGAGCCAAACCTGCTCACAACCACTCTTCCCATCAGATAGCCATGGAAGCAGAATAAAGTTACCCTTTAACCTTTACACCTGGGATATCACAATGACACCAAGTAAAATAAACATTGAGTTAATTAGGTTTATATTTACGGATGCATTTTTTGAGAGTTTTATAGTAATTTCATTATGGTACTGTTCCCTAAGATAAGAAGCAAGTCACACCCATAGCCCCTAACACTCCAGTGTAAATAATTATCAAAAATAACATCATCTCTGCTTTCACAGAGCTATGATGCTTTTTTTGTATTTATTAATACTTCAGTAATTTGTATTTCTTGCCATTTAACTTAATGAATTATTCTGTCATTCCGTTAATAGAAGGTATCTCTTTGTGCTTATATTTCTTGCCTTATGTTCATCTATTTACATGCATAGTAAGATGTGCATGTAACTCACGGAGGTAAACATTGTAATGTATTTAAAATAAGCAATGGTAAAGCAGTTCATAGTGCTTTTTCCAATATTTAAAAGGGAACTTGTGGAAGCCCTGTATGTGTTGTCTATTCTATATATTGTATTGCATGTATTTGTGAAAGTGGTTATGCTTCAGGGCATAATTGAACTGAGTTCTCCGAAATCATTTAGGTCTCAGTTAGATCTGTGGAACATAATTAATTTTTTAACCATGTCTTTAAATCAAAGTATATCAAGACAAAATTATGCAACCTTTTGGGTTTTTATTTTTCCAAAAGGTGTTATTTACAGAGAAAGCGAATAGTCTGTCCTCATAGCTATATTTTTTTCTATTATTTCTTCTCATTGTAAATCATCTTTGGTAGCTGGATGGTACAATTTGTCATCCCCCAGAATCTCAGAGAATAAAACCAAGAATCTTCAAAGTGAAGTAGATGTTGGGG